>NC_056729.1:1888781331-1888858831 GCF_019279795.1 Protopterus annectens
TATCGCACACTTACCTTACCCACACCCTATCCCTAACTCACTTAATCCACCCCTAACCCTTAACTCTGTCACTATCGCACACTTACCTTACCTGCACCCTAACCCTAACTCACTTAATCTGCCCCCAACCCTCATCCATCACTATCGCTCACTTACCTGACCCACACCCTACCCTAACATCCGTCACTATCATACACTTACCTTACTCACACCCTGACCCTAACATCCGTCCCTATCGCACACTTAACATATCGGTGTTCTCAGCCTTGGGATTTTCAACTGTCGGTCTTTTCCATTGTCAATCTTCTGGTGTCGTTGTTCTCGTCGTTGGCGTTCTGCACTTTTGTCGTTTTCAGGTAGACCTACATATATATATAGATATATATATATATATATATATATATATATATATATATATATATATATAGACTATTGAACAAAAGTTCAATAGTCCAAATCCACAATCACCAAACACACTTTAACAAAAGAGCTTTCACTGAAAAAGTGCTTTCATTAAAGTGTGTTTAAAAACAAAATAAAACATTTAGGATGTACCTCACATGACATTTCCAACAGCTGGAAAGACCACAAAAGTACCTCACCAAGAGGATTACTGGCTTCAAAAATATGTCCTATGCAGCTCGACTGGAAAAACTCCAGCTGTACTTAGTCGCATATCGCTTACTCAGAGGTAATCTCTGCCTGACTTACAGAGTCATGTCCAACACAGAATTGATGGGCATGCTCCACCTAAAGAAATCCAAGTCATTGCGTGCCACTCGCTCTAGTGAGCTAAACCTCACCACAACAATAAATAGAACATGTTGGAGGGATAAATTCCTGTCACAGCGACTCCCCATGCTTTGGAACAAAATTCCTAACTACATTAGGCAGAGCCCCTCACTAACACTCTTCAAGAGAAACCTTGACGAGTGGATGGGTAACAGAAAATACACCCCTGTGATCACTTCATTGGCTCTTCCTGACAGAGGCTCAGTTAATTAGTCAATGGGGCGGCAAAAGCTGACACACTCTGGCTAGGCTTATAAATGCCCTCGGGCAGATAGCCTAGTACCTACCTATGAACCTATTATTTTTTACGTTTTTGCAGGGGAGCAAGCCCCCCACATACCCCCTACTTAAATATTCTCACTCCGTGTTTGCACTACAGTGGTGAAAAGGGAATTTTCCCTTATCCCCACTGTAGTACGATCTCCACAACAGGCATACTTACGCAAAAGTGCTTTTCAGTGAAAAGCACTTTCGGGCAAGTATGCCCTGCTGAATCTCTTTTGGTTATGTTGTCTTTCAGTGATCCATATGGATCCCATATATATATATATATATATATATATATATATATATATATATATATTTAGCTACATATACATAGTATATATGTGCCACATATAATCATATCCGAGGGGATAGGGAGAGACAGATACATATACATAGCTGTCCGTATGCACAGAGATATATTCACATCTCAGTTTTTTAGGCAGATGAGGTATCAGACATGGGCTGAATTTAGCTCTAAGTGTAGGAGCATGCCCAGTGTGACTGTCAATACTTCCAAGGTGATGCCAGGCCAGATCTATCTCTACTCCAGTCCGTGATTTTGTCTGCTACAGCCAACTGGCTCCTGCACCTGATTCACCAGTCCAGCACCTCCCTGATATTATGTCTAAGGGATTACCAGGCTGTATGACTGTACTGACTTATACCTAGGGAGTGTACAAATTGTAATAGATGGTACAGGGTTTAGCATCGTATGTCTGGTACATTTTAAATAGCGTTGTGATTTTCTGGTACATCAGTGGCAAATCATTATAGATTGACATTAGGAACTGATGACAGACATTTGAGTTATTGACTCCATACACACCAGGGAACCTATGGTATTGTACAACCTGTTATTCTTTGCACTTTCTACATTTGCCTGGCACCTAGTTAGTCCTTCTCCTTATATGTGGGCCTTTGTCCCACTCCTGTTGATGGCTTTGTCCATATTTCCTGCTCTAAGTGGTTGTAGGTATGCTGTGACTGGGATACCTGATGTAACACCACACAAAGGGTTACAGACTTCACACCTCTGACTGTGCATCTTTTGCAGGATGTCCAGCATTTTGCCCCATATATCTGCTCTGCTCTTCAGACAGCTGTGTTTTTTGGTAATATACTACTTAATGGTGCCCACTGAAATGTTGTAAATACTGACCAAGTTACATGATGGCCTTTACATCCTGCTGCTATTCTGACTTGTTACAACCTGCTGTTATACTAGCCACCTTCTAGGTTAATCAGAGCATGTGTAATTTCCATAGCTGTGGCCCCTGTCCCTCCATTGTCTCTGGCTTTGTCCAGCTTTCTTGCAGTAATAAATAGTGATATATTGACAGTCTGTGGGACTTCTATGATAGGATTACCTCAAATGCAAAATTGTAGGTGCAGCTAGCTTTGAACCATGAACACCATCAACCATACTACTGTACTTAGCCCACTAAGCCACAACAGCTACCAGAAAGTGAAGATTAATTCCTGACACTATCAACAGCAGACAGACATACACTTTGACCCCTGCATATTGTGGAAATAGAACATGTCACCAGGTTGTTTGGGAGAGCCCTGGGATTGTGCAGTCTGCTGTTATAATCTTGCAAACATACTGTTACTACAGTTGTTTGGGAACAGGACTGTGTTGGGGGTAGGGGACACTAGCATTGACAGTCGTGCATCTGTCCCATGACCCTGCTGTTTGGCATTTTTGTTGCATACTGCAGTAGGTTTTGCTGCCTTGTGGCCTAATGCATTTATGGGGCAGCCAATATTGTACAGAGTTCCTGTTATCCCACATAGCTGTTAGTTCTCTGCAGGTAGCCCAGTCACCTACTATATTCCCTTACATACATTCAGCAGGTTCATACATATGCTACCATACTCTAGTATCCCATACGTTTGTTATAAAGGAGTGTGACTTACCTTGTGAATGCAGCAGTTGAGAAAACAGTGCTTCAGGGTGGACTCTGTCTGATGCATGCAGTACACAGCCAATACATGGTAAGGTACAAGTTTTGTGGTGTGACTGGCATTTTTGTAATGTGTATGTGAGTCAGAGTGAGGTGTCATTCCCTAGGACCCTAAGTTCTCAGTGCGTGTGCTATGCGTTGCCTCTTTGCCAAGGCTTGGACATACTAGGCATGCCTAAGTCTGCCTACAGGGACAGCCTCCAAGTCTCTCTGTAGGTGTGGCTGTGGGGACCTTGGCACTGGTGGGGGGCTGTGTGCCCCTTCCATGTGATGATCCTGATGCAGCTGTTTCCACAGGATCATATTGTGTAGCATGGCACATACTGTGAACATCTGTGCACATGTGGTTGGAGAGTACTGCAGGACTCCACCAGATATATCAAAGCAGTGGAACCATGACTTGAGCAGCCCAAACTTATGCTCTTTAATGTTCCTAGTTTGTGCGTGTGTCTCGTTATGGTGTTTTTTGGTTGGTGTGTGTGCATTTCTGATGGGTGTCATCATCCATGGTTCCAGTGCTTTGCCAGCATCCCCCAGTAGATGGCCATAGAGGATGCCCCTCCCAGCAAACATCGGGTACAACTGTGATGCATGCCAGATATGGGAGTCATGGTAACTGCCAGGGCTGCTGGCACACAGACTCATGATAATGCCCTGGGCATTACACATGACCTGGCAGTTGATGGAGTGGTATCCCCTGTGGTTGAAGTAGACTCTACCCTCCTCACTGGGTGGTTCTATGATGTGTACGTGAGTGCAGTCTATGGCTTCCAGTACTTCAGGGTAGTGTGCTACATGGTAGAATAGATGCATACTGCTGGCCTTCTCCTTAGGGGTCCGGGGTAAATAAATGTACTCGCTGGCATGGGTTTGCATGGCAGCCAGGAACACGTGGAGTACCGTGGATGCAGATGCCTGTGAGACCTCCATCATGTCCCCACTTGGTCTTTGAAAAGTACCTGTAGCTAGTATTCTAAGGGCTACACATACCTTTATTTCCACTGAGATGGGTTCCCCTTTGTTGGCTCTGGGTCTCATTTGAGGGTGGCAAAGCTCGGTGAGTTTTTGTAGTATGTCCCTATACACTCTGTAGCATGCTACAATCTACAGCTCATGTAGCTCCTGGAAGGTTACCCTGGGCCTGAACATTGTTCTCCTTCTCAGTCTAGGCCTACTGTCAGCAGCAGCATCAGCACTGACCTCAGCCTCTGGCACACACAGATGTGGCAGAGCAGCAGCAGCCCCTAGCATTCTGTCAGTCAAAATTCCCAAGTCTGTACTCCAATGGTGCAGAGTATGGGAGGAAAGTCAGATTGTAGGGTGTATGCATACTTTATAGTGTTGTGCTGCATGTGCAGCCTGTATGCTTAGCTAATTATGATGCATTCCACTTGCCAGGTATATCACTGAGGGGTTCGACTGGCCCAATGTCAGTGGAACAGAGCTTATCAGTAATTTATACATGATTGGCTTTCTCAGGCTATTTCCTTTTTTTTTAAATTCCTTCCCTGGTAAGCACTGTGGCACAGCACACAAACCCGTGGCACTGGTATAAACACTGTTCAGCAGTATGGACACACTCCCATTCACAAACATACTCAGCATAGCTCAAACTAGCTAAAACATGCACCCCACAGCTATACAAAGGCTAGCAACACTGGACACATCCCTTGCTTAGCTGAGTGGCGCACCGTGCAAATGGGCGCTGCTGGGTTCCAATCCACTAAAACATATTGTGACACATCCCCTTTTGATGTCAGCTAGCTCTTCTGAGAAACACCAACAGGGTTCTGGGGCTCCACGGATTTTATCTGTGGACACAGTGGCCCATTTTTGCTATTCAGCTACCCCAACTCATTTGCATACAGATCCGTGCACACAACCTGGATCAATATTGCAGGACCTGCTGCCTTAGCAACCACTGATATCTACCATTGTACATACTCCATGCAGGGCCCTATAATGCATTATTCTCACATATGTCCATTTGCATACAGATCCATGCACACAACCTGGATACTTCACTATTCCAGGGCCTGCCTCCTTAGCAACCACTAATATCTACCATTGTACATACTCCATGCAGGGCCCTATAAGGCATTATTCACACATATGTCTAATTTTTAATGTTTGACTTTTCTAATGTTTATTTTTTGCATAACGGCATGTTTTCACGCTGCACAAACATAATATGGGTATTAAAAAGACATTATATTATATAAGTTTGTATCATTTGTTTGACACACATGGCATAGTTTTGCACATATCTCTGCCTATTATGACATTTCTGACCTTCTATATGGGCTTTTATAGTCTCTGTTCAGTTTTTACTTTCTTGTACACGGACATTTTCCATGTACACTTTTAACATAAAGAACCGCGGTGGTGGTGCTGTGGTAGCATTGTCGCCTCACAGTAAGACGTTGTCCTGTTCGATTCTCAGCTTGAGCGTCTTCTGTGTGGAGACATGCATGAATGGGCGTACCTTCGTTGAAGGTTGTGCATCAGAGCTGGCAACTTGGCACGGAAAACTCTACTGCCAATCATTAGCGGACCGGAGTTCCGCTGTGGCGACCCCTAATCGGGAAAAGCCGAAAGACACAACAACAACAACGAGATCTGCATAAATACTTATCTGCTTCCTGGATAGCAAAGCGACCTCATTTGCATGCAATTCACCTGCTTGTGAGGTGATTTGCATGCCATGGACACTTCCGTGTCCATGCGCTCGTGCACACCCCTCTGCTCTGTTTACTGGATAGCATGGCTGTTTAATTCTATGTAAGCTCCTTGCCACTCTGCCTACACAGAAAATCACTCCATGTAGGCTTTACTGAATTCCCCCTCTGTTTTAAGTAGACAGTACTTAGGTAATTGTTGCTCGTTGCTTATTTCTTTCTTTATTTTCTTTTGTTTATATACTTTTGTTTATCTGGAAGGTCCAACTGGGTATAATGCCCATTTTAGGTGGCAACACAGGGGAAAATCTCCACAAAATGGTAGATGTACAATATAAGAAAGTTTAAGCAAGGTCTAAAGAAATATTTACAAAATACTGAAATTCATTAAAACTAAATAAACAGGAAACATCACACAAACATATAAACTGGAGTAGGTTCTAAGAAGTTATATTGGTTCATTTTACAGAACATCATTGAAGCAGGCAATTATCAGTATAAATGTAACAAAATCACTAAACAGATGACAGTATCAAAATTTGGTAGCTAAAGTAATGTAACATGCAGATGTAATCATGCTGATTTGTAAGCTAATAAAAGAATAGAAATGCCAATATTGCTCATGGGAAAAGTGCAACAGTCTCACTTATGTTAGACATAAAGTGCACACTGTGAAGAAATGATTTAGTAGGTAAAAGCAGAAAATCACAGACATTTGGGTATTTTTAATGTACAGATTCTGGACATTTGCATTTTCCAAAATGATTCAGATGTAGTTTGAGATTGGTGTTAAAAGTGAGGTGATTGATTATTTGTCTGATGGTGAAAGGATGGAATGATGTTCAATAGTTTAATTATGCTAAGCATAATGAGTTACTGGATTTGTGAGATTCCTTTAGGTGATAGCCCTTTGATTGAAGGCTCCTTGTGTGTTTGTACCATTTTATCATATTACTACTGGATGAGGAGTTTGAGGGATGGTGGATTATTTTATGTACTGTTATGAGCTGTGCATACAATATGCGGTGTGGTAGTTCTAGCCAGTTCAGGTTCCAAAGGGGAATACAATGATGGATTCCGTTTGAGAGCTTAGATGCAAATGTACGTATTTTATTACAACATTGTTGACATCTGTCCATTAGTATTGTCTGAAAATTGATGAAAATTGTAGATCCATACAGTATGCTAGGAAGTGAGAGGGATGTTACAGTTACCTCCATGTTGTAGTCAGTGAAGCAACTATAATTATTTTTATTTATTTTTTTTTTTAAGAAGCAGCATTGATGTGCTGGTCAAATTTAAGTGTGCCATATATGATGACTCCCAATGACTTGGTATGAGTTACTTTTTCTGTGTTGATGCCTGAATGAGACTATATTTAGTGCAGTTCTAGTTGGTGGGAGATTATTGGATATAAATGGGATTAATTTAGTTTTTGGGGAATTCAAGAGGAGCTGAAATTGGATTTTGACCAAGATGGTGAGGTGTTTATTAGCTATTTATTTATTTATTTTTAGTTTGGTAACTGGGGAGGTCCACTCGGCTCAAGGAGCCCGTTTTCCTTGGAGGCCCAGGGAGAAACGCTCCATAATACATAGTGGAAATAGTACCAATTAAACAAATTTTAAATATTAAATAGCAAAACTAAGCAAAGTAAAACAGCAACAAAGAATACAATACACATTTACATTGTTTACAGATTATAGAAACAGTAGTATAGAGTTAAAATTGTATAGAGGTTTTAAATCATCTATAAATGGTATAAAAGTAACATTAGTAAAAAGGCAGTAAATACGGTTAATCCCTAAAGGGTAAAGATGAAGGAACCTTATGTGCAATGAATGTATTCATGTATTAAGCAGGTTAGGTAGGTAGAGTGCAATTGCATTTCCATTTATAGGAGAGGTAAGAATGGAGCTGGGTTTTGAAGTGTTCAAAGTTTTCAGTTATTCTTAGAGACAGAGGGAGTGAATTCCATTTTTATGCTAAGGAAAAGGATAGGAGAAGCTGATCAGTGGGACAATTTGGTTTGTATACAGAAATTAGATTTTGGTGCGCAGATCTTAGAGTTCTGTGTGAGGTGTATAATGGTAAGATGTTTGTTAGTGCTAGGCATTTATCTGGTTTAAAAATAAGCTTGTGAGCTGTGGTGAGTTGGAAGTAGTCAAGGTAGTTGGGAAGTTCTAGCCATTGTAGCAGGTGGAGAGGTATACAGTGGTCGGTGGAATATTTGGATGTGGTTGCGAAGTTTGGGATTTTGTTGTAACAGGTTTCCAGTTTAGAAGAGATGGAGGAAGATAGGTTGGTTAGTAGGGGAGCACCATTCATCAGTGAAGGTAGTAAGTAGGTAGTGGTGAGGGTCTGTCTTGTTGAAGGGGAGAGGAAGTGGGAGTTCCTGTACAGCATGCCAAGTTTCTGATGTGTTTTCTTAATATTTAGCTGAATATGGGTATCAGATTTTAGGTGTTTGTCAATAGTAACCTTTGTTAAGGAGCTCTTCAGATATGAACATTTCTTGACAGTTTCTGCAGTTCTGTTCTTTCTAACAAGATCACACTTCTTCAGAAATCTTAGTACACATTCTATGTGATCTTCTATAATTTATTATTCTTCATTCCTGTCATTTTTTGGGGAAAAAAATTGCTAAGTTTTGCAGAATGAGTCACTCCAAGAAACAGTCATAGGACAACATTATGAGAATAGAACTGCAGGCTATATCTTCCCATATATAGCAACTTTTTCTGAAGATAAACAGATTAGACAACAAAACAGAAATATCAATGAAGATTCTAGTAAGCAGAATAGTTTATTAAGGACATGATTAAATAGCAAAGGACTAAAATAACAGACATCAAAAAGACATTGAATGACACAGAATGACAATGATAGATAATTAAGTGAAAGAAAAACTCATAGTGAATTTACTGAATTTCTGTTAAAGCAAAGCACTTTTATTTATTTTTGCATCTGGCACACATATTATGTAATAGTTCCATCCAGAGAGTGGTAGGCGACATTTAGGACACCTATACATATTTGTGAATGTTAATATGGGTAACAGTGACTGCAGTAGCAGCAACCAGTTCTGCTGGAAATTGCAGGGCTCAGTTATTTATTTGTTGTATTGACAGGCATGTACTTGAAGTGCAACAGAGTGGAATGGAAGCCAGGACTGTGAGTGTCAAAATGTAAAGCATGTTAGTAATGTAACAGATAGAGCTACTGAGGCAATATTATAGTAGATATATTTGCAAGACATATGTTCATGCATACAGTGTGTTACACAGGATTCACATGAACTTGTGTGTTCAAATGGGTATGATGTGTGACAATGAACTGTCATGATTTTGTAACATCAGTCTGCATTGCCTTGCCAGTACTTCAACACACATAATAGGTTTTGTGACAACTGCACCAAAAGTTGGTGGCACACCTGTGGACATTCTGCAAAAGTCGGTGCAGTTTTCAGGTCTATCTGATACTGTAGGCCTCATGTACATCCATCAGCATGTATTTGGCTGTGTACTGTTTTGGTGTCTGCATCACAGTCCCAAGTACGCTGTCATTTATTCCAGTTTATGTAAAAGTAGTGTGTCATTGGCAAGCAGAATATATTTGTAGAAACACCTGCTGTTTATAACAGCTGAGTGGCCTAGTGGGCTAATGCACTATGCTATAGTTGACAGGGTCCTAGGTTCAGACCTTGGCAGATGTAATTATTTTTGCTAATGTGCATCACTGGCAATCAGGATATGTTTATGGAAACACCTGCTATTCATCAGAGCTTAGTGGCCTAGTAGACTAATGCACTATGCTGTAGTTTACAGGGTCCTGGGTCTGAGACCTGGCAGGAGTGATTATTTTGCTAATGTGCATAACAGTGTCAGGAAAATATAAGGTGATTAAAGCAGTTTTAAGCAGGTTTAAGTGGGTTTGCATGATGTGGCACACTGCACCGCGACTCTTAGGTTCATAGGGTCATAGGTAGGTACTAGGCTATCGGCCCTAGGGCCCATATAAGCCTAGTCAAAAAATGTACCCTGGCTTTCGCCACCCAAGAGAATTATTTTCCTGTGCCCCTGTTGAGCAGAGCCACAGCAGTGATCCCCGGGGTGAATTTCCCAGCTCCTCTTAAACCTGCACTAAAAAAAAAAAAAAGAAAAAGGGGGTGATAGGAAAGTGGTGAAACGGGGGTAAGTAGGCGGAAAAGCAATGTGAAAGGCAAGTAGAGATGTGTGGGGTGGGTGTAGGACAGGACCATTTCCCTCCATTTCTTGTACAACAACAGCTGTGCAGGTTGTGGACAATTTGGAATTTGGAGCCTCAAATCCCACAGAGAGGAGAGAGGGGTGTGGGTGACATAACTTCATTGATTAATTGCTGTAATGATTGATTTTTGGGCAGTGTACGCATGGGGAGATGGAGAGCTTTATATTTTTTTTCTGGGACAGATACCTCTTTTTTTTTTTTTTTTTTTTTTTTTTTTTTAAGGAGAGAGTGGAATGTTGGGGAAGGGATATAGGTATGTGTGGGGAGGTAAGTTGGCTAGGAGAGGTAGCATTTGCAAACAGACAAGACAGACAAAACAGCTGACAGGGGCAGTGTATGATACATGAGGGGGTAAACACCTTGGATGGGCAGGATGTTGTGGAATCAGAGATCCAAGTGCCCCAAGACAGTAGCTGTGGGACTGAGCTCACCACCCATGGGCAGTTACCACTGCTCCTTCACGGCCCCGAAGGTGGCTGTGCTGAGAGCTGGGTGCCGGGGACAGCCTGCCCCTCCAGATTGGCCAGTTTGCTCTCAATCCAGTGCAGTTGATCATCAAACCTTGCTGCATGATCTTGCACACCATGCCTGGTAGCTGTCACTGGGTGACCACTCCCTCTCCGCACCTGCTCCCGGGGGAACAGGCTCCCTCACCTGAGGTGGTTCCACCCATAGGTGGTGCAGGACCGGTGGAGGGGCCAACTCTAGGTTGCTAGGACCTGGTGCCACATCCAGTTGAGGTAGGGTATGTGGATACATGGGAACGGCCTACTCAGTTGAGCTGTGGTGTTGAGGTTTTTCAAAGTATATGGGTTACTAATGAAGAGAACGTGGTTAGTTGTAACAACATGCCAGAACAAGTCACATAACCCAGTAACATAACATTGCATAGCATATAGAACACAACAGTAATTGAGATAACAGTCAGTATTGTAACAGCCAGTAACAGCAATGGCATAAGGCCAAAAACATAGTTAATTCAACAAGGTATGTTAGTATGCAACCATTGTAATACATAACAATAATAAAACACGAGGCCCAACATAACATTTTGAGAACAACATATTTTAAAAGTAAACCATACCAAATGTATAGGAATAATAAATTATGATGCAGATAAGGGATGGGGGTGAGGGAAATACATACCATTACTATCAGTATAGGCTACATTGTTTGCAATATAACTCTTATATACTCTACAGGTCTGCCCTTAATTTATATTTACATGTGCCCTATAGCTTCTATAGCACCTACATACCTCTCAAGCTATCAGCATGGGATAGTATGGGCCAAGCTGTAACACCTACAGGTATAGAACTACAGGGGACTATTACATGTCAGGGGAACATATGTGACTACCAAGGTGTAATGTGGACTGATGTAGTGTGACTGTGCTTTTGAGATAAATCAAGTGGCTGTTAAATCTGTGTCCCAGGGACTTGGCAACAGTGATCACAGTCCATAACAGTGTGACACTTGGAGACATGTATCATGCAGATCACAGTCCATGACAGCGTGACACTTGGAGACATGTATCATGCACAGTACAGAGAGTTTATGCTTATCGTGCCATCCTTGACAGACATGGGGTTAGACTATCAGCAAACATTCACAGACACAACAGACCTACAGCTGTACCAAGATTAAACAGTTTTAATAACTTGTATTAGTACTGTTCTTGTTGAATTTTTATTTACTGCAATCTTATCTCCTTGTTCAGCAATGCTGTTAACACTCTGGTACATCTGGACGCACACATTAGTAACCCATTTGAACAGCTGCTACAGCCATTTATTTAACTGTAATTCCTGTGAGGAGAACATCTGTTAACAATACATAACTGTTTCTATAAATAATTAGTAGTATTGTCCCTGCATTCGAACCCTGGTCTGTGTGTGTGTGTGTGTGTGTGTGTGTGTGTGTGTGTGTGTGTGTGTGTGTGTGTGTGTGTGTGTGTGTGTGTGTGTGTGTGTGTGTGCGTGTGTGTGTGTGACAAAATGTATATCAAATCTTGCATTTATCACACTGAGCTACTACGCCATTGCTGGATATGAATATTGATTGAGTAATATATGCCTAGAGCTCACCTGATAACAAACTGTGACTCGGTAATAGAGGTAGAGTGTCATACAAGACTGCGGTGACACTTGAACTCTCATGCATGAGATTCATGCATGACAGAGATAGTAGGTGAACTGTGTATTAATACTTGGAATGCAGGTGTACACATTTAACCCCTAGTGGATGAGAATATGTGTGAAGTGTACAGACCATATCGAAGTGCTGGGTTGCCTACCTGACCCATATACAGTTGCAGATGGTATATTTGCAGTCTACGGCTGTTACAGTTTCATACTTGCTTGCAGCAGCGTAACTGAGTTCAGGAATGCATACAGCTGAAATGTAATGGTTAACGCAAGACAATCCTGAGATACACACTATTATACCTTAGCCATTACTATTCTAGGTTCAGATCTTAGTGCAGAACAAATATCATAATGCATAATATCTTGTAGTACAGCTTCACCGCTACACTTTAGCACAATAGTTTTTTATCAGCTAACCTTCAGTCACTTCATGGTATTATTCCTGTATTTACTTCATAGCAATTATAATATTTGATTTCTTGACCAACAGCCCAAAATACACACATTTTGCTCAACACAGCTTTATTAGGGGTGACATGAAACAGTGATTACTATACATCTAGCAGTCTTTATTGAGGAACACTTTAGATAATGCAGGTGTTGCAAGACAGCTGTTATTCCACAATTTATGCAGTAGTAACTTTATTTCCTTAACAATTCTGAATGCAGTTGAACTTTTTATTTCCTTAACATTGTGATTACGGTTGAACTTTATTTCCTTAAAATTATGAATGCAGTTGAATTTATGTCCTTAACATTATGAATGCAGCTGCACTTTATTACCTTAACATTATTAATACAGTATAAACTTTTATTTCTTTAACATTATTAATGCAGTTGTAACTTTCTTTCCTTAACATTATCAGAAATCATGATTTCATCTTTATTGAACTGTACCTGGCATTACTCACTAATATCAGTCCAGGTCTATGACCACATTCATTGCAGTACACTCGAAACAGAATATACCTACTGGCAGTTATTACTGTAATCTTTTTTATTTATATTACTATAGACTGCAAGATATATTTGTACTCACCACATTCATGGTGCAACCTGGCCAGGTGCCCTGCATGGGTGTCCAGGTTGTGAGCTCTCTCCTCTGGAGCTGTGGGGAGAGAGAAATACCATTATGAGTACTTGCCTATCACATATTCGTACTAGAATTTGGTAAAACAATGCTTACAATACTTACAAACTTGTGGGGCATTGTTAGCCTGAGCATCTTGGATCCATGTGGCCAAAAAATTTGCCTTCCTATGCCTCAGGTCATCATAATAGCGATGCACCTGCTCACCTGTGCAGGGGATACCAGTTACACTGGTGAGGTCACATGGCAGCCAGTCGCAGGCCTCAAATTTGTATTCTGACTTCTGGTACTGGCCCTGCAGCAGCTGGATATCATGGTCTTTAATAAGGAATCCAACCATGACCCTGCACCCAAAATGTCCCACCACTGTGCCAGAAGCATGCACCCTTTCCAACTCCTGCCATAGTCGCTGCCAAGATCAAACTCCAACAGATACTAGCTGTATTCCTGCCTGTTGCACTTAAATAAGACTGTTTTCCCACCCTTTGCCGCCACTGGGCCATTTTTAAAAATGCTGTGCTTCGTTTAGGACTGTGCAAACCCACTGAGCTCACCTGAGCAGTGCCTAAACTGGCAATGCTCAGCAATGCTAATCAGTACCCAAACCAGCTAAGCAGACCTGTGCATTACTAAGTACTGCTAAAATTGGTCCTGGTTAAGCACTACTTGGCTTGGCTTAGGAGTGCTTAGCAGAGCATAGCTAAGGGCAAACCACATGTAAAACAATAAAAAAACAAAAAATAATAAATAAAATTAAATTATTTGTTCATTACTACTACTTTATTATTATGTATATGTATTGCACGTCTATATTTCCTGAACTTATGTATTTTAATTTCTTTATGTACTTTAGGTATTGTAGACTTGTGTGTAATGGGATATTTTCTCTTAGGGTCTCCACTGATAATGGGCTTCTGGCCCAGATGGACTAACACAGTTAACATAAGTCAATACATAAATCAGTAAAATAAAAATTAATTTATAAAACTTTGCTATCAGATGTAAAAGTTGAATGGCCTGTCTGTATATCTGAACCGTGCAACTACTGCACACAGGGCCATGACTAACCATTCAGCTACTTGGATATGATGACTACTCCGGTACATTTCTGTATAGCTCTCAGCTATGTTTAAGCACTGCTGAGAACCATGCCGTGCCAAGCAAGATTGCTCAGCTATGCTTAAACATGACCCCCTACACTGATTCAGTAACTGTGTTACACTGCTCAGCTCAGTAGTGTAACTTCATTAATATGCAAGATGCAGTGCCGAGGGGGAGCCACAGACATGGCCATGGTACCCTCCATATAGGACTTACACTATTCCTACACAGAGTTTATTAAATCGCCACCTATGTTTTTTAAAATTAAAATTATAATTTAAATAGATTATTTTTTATCATGTATTTTCTATTTATTTTTACATCTTTAATCAATGGGGTTTTGTTTCACTGGTTAATTTGAACTGATGCTTGTGTCATGTTGGATATATAAATTGATTCATTTAGCATGGTTAATTGATCTGATGAAGCTCTATTTGTAGAATAAAGAACAAAAATGTTAGCTAATCATAGATTCCATTTTTGAGTAGTGATCATAGGATCATATAAATTACTAGGATATTGGCCCTGAGGCTCTTATGCCTAGCCAAGTGTTTAGCCCATGCATTGAAAAATCAGCACCCAATGCCCCTGTCCAGCAGGGAAATGGGTGGAATCACAGGGATGTATTTTCTATTTCCCATCCAGTTATCCAGATTGCGCTTAAAATGGGGTAAAGATATACTCTGCTTGATGTGGAGAGGGAGTCTATTCCATAGATGGGGGAGTCTCTGGGACACAAATCTGTCCTGCCAGCAAGTTCTATTAATGTCACAGTCAGGTTGAGGCTGCGTGTGTGGGTTACTCGAGTGGAACTTGACTTGCATATATGCAGCAGTCCCATCAAGGCAGGGTCTGAGATCACCTTGTATGCCAGACAGAGGTCACCTCTGAGGAGTCTGTATGAATCCGAGTAGAGGGATATGGCTTTTATCCTATCTGTATATGGTAGATTTTTCAGGCCCTGGATTTTTCTGGTGAGGAACATCTGTGGTCTCTCCAGCTGCTGCATGTGTTAGTGAGATACATGCTGAATGGGGCATTGTACTCAATAATGGGCCTTATAAGGGAATACAAGAGGAATGTTCTAACCTCCTTGTCCCTGGATGCAATACCCTTACTTATGAGGTGGGCCATGTAGAAAGCTTTCTGTACAATGGAAGCAACATGGTGGTCAAAAATCAGGTTGCTATCAATCTGGGTACCCAAATCCCACACAACTGACTGTGTGCTTAAAACATTGTTATTAATGTGATAATTTGTGGGGACATTTGTCTCCCCAATGGGGATGATGATGCATATTTTTGTATTCAGCTTGAGACCATGTTTCTGGCACTAGTCATTTGTTTGGGTAAGACCATTTTGGAGGATGTCCACATCACTAAGGGAATTGATGACAGCTCCCAACTTGCAGTCATCTGCAAACTTAGTCAGCCATAGCCCACTGGTTTTGGTCTATACCTCAGAAAAGTATAGCCCAAATAACAGAGCCTCCAAGACCGAACCCTGTGGTATGCCACTCGATATGGGTCTACTGCTTGAGGTGGCTTCCCCTATTTTGATTAGGTGGGTTCTATCAGTGAGCCAGTTGGCTACCCATCTGGTAACATATGGATTGATGCCTAGTTGAGACAGTTTATCTATTATGCCCGAGTGTGGAATAGTGTCAAAGGCTTTGGCCAGGTCAAGGTAGGCGGTGTGCACTGTCTTCCCCTCATCCATGGCTTTGGTGACTGTCTCAAAAAAATCGACCAAATTTAAGAGACATGACTTTCCCTTGATGAAGCCAAACTGTGCGGGATTGAGTGTTTGGAGGTTGCCAATGTCCTTGTTAATGAGGTCCATGATAATCTGTTCCATGGCCTTGCAGATCAGGCTAGTTAGGCTGATGGGTCTATAATTTCCCAAATCAGTGGATGCTCCACCTTTGTGTAAAGGGATGACAGTAGCTGTTCTCTAATCAGGTGGGACACGACTGGTATTCAGGCTTTGGTTGAATAGGGTGCCTAATGGTGGTGAAAGTTCCTGCCTGAGTTCATGTAGAATGCAGCCTGGGATGTTATCAGGTCCCATGGAGGCTGTATTTTTTGCCTTTGAAAGAGCAGTGATGCCCTGATCCCTAGATATAAGGGGAAGGGGGCAGGTACTGGGAAAATCCTGATTTACTGATGGTGGGGGGACAGAGGGGTGAAATTTTTGTTGAATCTGTTAGCCAGCAAGTTTGCTATATCTATGGCATTTGTATATGTGGTGTCCTTCACCACCAGTTCTGAACAGATCTGGGTACTACCTTTGAGATTACAGACATATGTGAAGAAGGCCTTATGATTGTCTCTAGTAGATGTGGCCAATTTGGACTTGAAGTTTGCTTTGGAGGATTTCACTAGTGCTCTTATTTGCTTGTTTAGGCTAAGGAGACATTGCTTCCAATTGGGCACCTGCTCCTTCTTGGTCCTGGACAGAAATTGTTTTTCTTTTGTTATCGAGTTTATTTATTGCAGATGTCCACCAGACAGGTTTACCCTTCCTTGCGGAGGATGATTTAGTTCTGTCAGGTATTTCTGATTCCATGCATCTATATAAATGTTTGTACAGTAATTTGGTATAGTTTTGGATACTGGTGCCAGTTCCTAGAGAGGGGGATGGGCTGTGAAGCTGTTTATAGGATTCCTCGGTAGGCTGTAATCAGCTTTGGAGAAGTTTTTTTTGATTGACCCTAGCTAGAGGGGGGTCGGAGGAGATGGTAACTTCAAAAGTGACTGCTTTGTGGTGAAATCTTGCAAGGGAGGATGATACTGCAGGGATGCTGCAGTGGTTACTCATGTTGGTTAATACCAAGTCCAAAATATTATCACCTCTTGTAGGTGTATTGACTAGCTGTTCCAAAACATTTGCATTGATAGAGTCCAGGAATCTCTGGGCATTTGTGTTCTGGCAAGAGTAGTTCTTCCAGTCTATGTTTGGGTAGTTAAAGTTACCCAGGATCAGGGTAAAGGGTTGAATCTTGATAGATTTGAAGAGGTCTAGATAGGCAGGTTGGACATCTTGGGTCAGATTTGGGGGCCAGTAGCTAGCTATGATTTGTATAGGGGTCTTGTCAATAGTTAACTGCACCTGGAGTGTCTCTTGTATATCATACTGTTTGACCAGCCTGAAGATGTGTATGTCTTTAATATATAGTGAAACTCCACCTCCTTTGGCTTTACTACCTACAGTTTGGGGTCTGAATGTATGATAGGATGAGTAACCAGGTAAGGCTGGGATGCTCTCTGCAGCTTTGAACAAGGTTTCTGTGACTGCACAGATGTCAGCATTTTCCAGGGTTAGGAATGCTTGCAATGAGTGCAGTTTCATGTTTAGACTCCTAGCGTTTAGCAGCATGACCTTTAATTTGTGTTTTGTTGAAATTTTTAAGTTGGTAGTTTTAACCTCATCACTTTTCCTAAAAAGGGCACTACATGGGAGGCAAGATACTTTGCCAGAATTCTGAAGCCCGGGTGGGACAGATACAGGCCATCTCTGGCAAAGCATCATGGTCTGTCGATCATATCTTTCCAGGCTGTCAAGTACTGGATCCCCTTGGAATGACACCAGAAACTAAGGCAATTGTTAAAGTCAATCATTTTCTGTTTTTATTCAGGCAACAGGATTGGCTTCTGACCAGGTATTTTATTGAGCTTTTTAGTAACTGTGTATGCTGACATCGGATAATGTTGTGATTGGTCAATACTTTTATGATGTCACTGTTTCAATTATATTTAAAATGTGAGTATGTCTTGAATTTTAGTCTAAAGTTCGACAAAAAGTAGATGTACATGTTTACTAATTTTTTTGTGTTAAAATGAGGGTCTTTCCTTTTTATTTTATTTTATTGAGTTGAAGCAGAGCTCCAGGTTGTAATAGTATACTTTAATATATATATATATATATATATATATATATATATATATATATATATATATATATATGTGTTAATATATATATATATATATACATATACATATATATGTGTGTGTGTGTGTGTGTGTGTGTATGTGTAAGATTTGAAAATGCAGTACTGTACCTTAATTAGCTGGAAACACTGTATACAATGAGACTGAGAAACAAAAGTCTTAATAACCCAAACTCGTGCTTTAATAGGTGTCAATCTCTCTCTCGTATGAACCAAGTCTTGTGCACTGTTCAGCATGAATTCTCCAAATACTGCAGTTTATTTAATAATGTTTTATTAGATGTTCACAATATCCAAAATACTGTCTCCAGTAACAGTTCTGATAAACAATTCAAGTTGCTGCACATCATTATGATTATCCTGAACGATGCAAACAGACATAGTCTCTAGATGACTTGTTTTCTGTACTCATGCTCGAGTGTTAGACATCTTCTATGAAGTAACAGGTCAAATTAACTTACTAACCTTAACTGCCCTGCTATATTGAATACAGCATATTATATTCTCTTTTTCATAATTTTCCTGTAGTGATTATATCTACACCCCTAGCCTTGATCCTCAGGCTATGTCTTGTTTTTTAGCTTAACTTATTTCTTGATTCTTTCCTTGAGGAAAGGAACATAACACAAACTCTTTGCAATCTTCCCTTGACAAACTGTTATCAAGGTCAGCATTCAGTGAAAGATTCTTTGTTTCTGCTTTTTAAAATGTATGCATAAATGAAACACCATTTCCTAGCCAGCAAGGTCAACATTCAGTGAAAGTTATTTTTGTTTCTGCTTTCCTAAAATGTATGCATAAATGAAACACCATTTATAGGCTTATTTTATTCTTTAGCCTGTCTAATGTCTAATAATTACTGTACAATGAAAAACCCTGATTTAATAGTTGCCCCTGAGGTCCCTTGATGAAAGTCTACTGGGACCTACTTCTGTAGTTACCTTATGTTTATATTGCTAACTACTGTATTTAGCTTTTATGCTACTTGACTTATAATCTGAAAATAAAATAAAAACAATTATTTGGTAAAACTGCAATTTTAATATTAACCACTAGGTGTCACTTGAGCAATTATGGTCTGTTTGGATTGAACTCTCTTAACTTTATGATTTGATTTCATATTACCTAGATTTACAGTATTCAAGTGAGTGATATATTTAAAACCTGTACATTATTTAACCCCCTTTTTCTCTAGGAAGAGGTCTTGAAATTTTTATTTGCATACTGTACCATGCTTTTTCTGAAACTGACCCTTTTCTGCAACTGAAGTTTTCTTAACATAGGTTTAGTTTACAGACATATTATATACACTGTCCTTCTGAGTTTCTTTCCTTTTACTTACTTTCTTTTTATTTAAAATGTGTACTTTATGATAGGCCAAATTCCTGAAAACTTAGTAGCTGATGGCTGTACTTTATTATCTGCTTAGCCAATACTTTTGGCATGTAGGGCAAAAGTGCTCTTGTTCTGTTTTATACATATGCAACCTTGCTCCAGGGACTGGACTAGTAACTTTACATTGTGGCCTTTTATTAGCATTTTCCTGCATGTCTTGGATCTTTGCCAGATTTGCCTCAACTGTTGAGCCCACTTGGCTTCCCTGTGTTTACTTTTTACCTTAATTTTCTTTTACTGCATTGTATATAGAGGAAATCCCCTCCTTGGCAGCTTTTCTGCCACATATGGTATAGCCTATCAAGCATGATGGTTATTTTTTGAAGACTAATTGAAATCTACACTAAAAAGATAATTTTATAAATGGTCTTGAAGCTTAATTATCATATCCTGTGTTAACTTGTGTCTATACATTTTATTTATAATGCTACTTACCTTTTTTAATAGTTTATGAATATTTATGAACTATAATAGTTTACTAAAACCTATACTTTCTGTATTTTAAGTCTATACCTTTGCATTGTCTGTTAGTGTCCTTAATTCCTGACTAATGTAAAGTGCACGACAATCTGTAAATGTGCACTGTAATCTGTAAACTACTTAACAAATTAAGCCTGCCCTGTTATGCCTTGAGTGCACTGAATAACTATCACTACCCATTATTTAAATAATACACCTGGAAAAACTAATGTTATTTTACCCTTAACTAATGACTGAATAATATAATAAGCTTGTTACAAATAAGTTTGTCACTTTACCCTTAACTAATGACTGAATAATGTGAAGTATTTTGAGATTTGACTGAAATGTACAGTGCCTTGGCTATTTCTATTACTATCTATTATTTAAATAATAAGTCTGTATTTTAAGAGTTGACTGAAAGGTACTATACTGAGCACATAACTGAATATGAATGAAATATTCTGAAACTTGACTATTTACATTAGCATTTACTGAACATTTAAAAATAGCTGTGCATATTTTGAAAACGAACTAAATTAAAAATAAATAAATAAATAAATAAACAAAAGCATAACTGAAACTGGTACATGTTATATCCTAATACTAATGCTAATAATATATAATAATACAATTTGTCTGAAACATGAGAACATTTTGACAAGGTTACCTGAACAGAAATAAACCGAAATCCATTTGAACACAGATAGACTGAAAGCTATTACTAAAACATGAGAACACTGTTTAAAAACATCCATACTTGCTTTAAGCACTGAATAAATGACTTAAACAATGGAAACACATAAGACAGTGAATTTCTGTCCCACAGTTCTTTGCCAGATTTTGCTCTGCATTGTTCCAGTTGCTGATGAAGTAAAGGAAGTTCTGCTTTAATGCTGAAATGTCTTTTTTTATAGCTAGGCCTTTTAAACCTCTTCTTTTCATTTCTTGTTTGATGTATTTAGTCGGCCATAACATAGCATTGCTTATTGCCCTGACTTTATTTACATGTTCTGCATGAAATGCAGCTTCAACAGCTATAAACTAGCAGCACTGCTTGCTGTGCTGACTTTATTTATATTTTTTTGGATGAAAATAAGCATAAATTTTTCTGTGTGAAATAAACATTTGCTGCTAATAAGCTCTTGCAAGTCTGTAGAAAAAATGATTTTATTACATTCAATTTTAACAAAACACTTAATTTTGACATAATGTAAAATGGTACTGTCACGCTAAGAATGTAACAAAAATTCTGCTGTTATTTTCTTTCCAGGCTGATTGGCTTTATTTAAAAATCCAAACTCCAAAGACTTGCTATTGACTGCAATTACCTTTGACCTTTTAAACCCTGATAGCGTGAAAAAGTACAGTTGTGTACACTTACCATAAATGTAGATGTTCAAGTGTATTCACTGTTGCAGTCATTACATTTGAGTAATCCTGCTGGCAGGTTGCCCTCAGTCGGCCTGAATTCCAAAGTCCTGGGTCCTGCATCAGCCACTGTCACCCCTTCCCTGACGTCTGGTCATCAGGGGTATAAAAGATGTGGCCAACGCCATTTTCTTAAGTTTTTCTTGCCCCAGATGTCAGGTGCCCCCTAAAAGGGTAGCCAAAATTTATATACATATAAATACATGCACCAATGTAAACGTTACCTTCATCTACAAGCAAATACACCACATAGGTTGTATAAATCAGAGAAGGAAAGATAGGTTCCATCAGAAGAAAGGGGGATGGCAGGTGGGTAACCTGGACTGCAACAGTGAATACACTCGAACATCTACATTTATGGTAAGTGTACACAACTGTACTATGTTCTTCGTGTTTCACTGTTGCAGTCATTACATTTGGGTAGAGTCCCAAAGCTATGGATGGGAGGTTGGAGCTAAACAGCATTAGGAGCAGCTATGAGGCCCTGCAGAACTACACTGGCAAAGCCTGCACTGGATTTAGAGTAGAGTGGCAGATGATAGTGCTTGGTAAAGGTGTGCACTGAACTCCAAGTAGCAGCCTCTAAAATGTCCTTTGTTGGTACTCCCCTGAGAAAGGCTGCTGAAGTGGCTACAGCTCTGGTTGAATGTGGCCTAATGCCCTTAGGCACTGGCTTGCCATGGTGTAAGTAGCCGAAACGAATGCAGTGGCCTATCCACTTTGAAATAGTCTGCTTTGAGATAGCCTTTCCTTGTGATCCTGCAGCATATGCCACTAGTAATTGTTCTGTGTTTTGGAACACTTTGGTTCTGTCCAAGTAGAATCTAAGCTGTCTGTGTACATCCAAAGAATGCAGAATTCTATCCCCTTGTTCTGTGGATTTGGATAAAAAGTTGGCAGATGAATAGTTTAGTTAAGAGCCACACTGGACACCACCTTAGGCATAAATGTTGGGTTTGTCCTCAGAGAGACCCTGTCTGGATAAAAAATGATAAAAGGTTCCACAGCCATGAGTGCCTGAAGCTCTGAAACTCATCTTGCAGAAGTTATTGCTAGGAGCAGAGCTGTTTTCCAAGATAAAAACTTTATATCAGCCATAGCAGCTGGCTCAAAAGGTGGCAGGGTGAGTTTTTCCAAGACATAGTTAAGGTCCCATGCAGGCATTGGTGATCTTCTTGGAGGCCTTAAGTTTTTGGCTCCTCTGAGGTACTGTTTTAGTAAGGGATAAGAAAAGATTGGTGGCTTTGTATTGTAATGAGCCGAAATGGCAGAGGCATGAATTTTAATAGATGAAAAAGATAAACCTTTGTCCAGCATCTCAGTTAAGTATTGCAAAATCTGAGGAATATTTGGCACAGCTGTATCAGTTCCTTGTGCCTGGTTCCAAGCACAAAATCTCTTCCATTTTCCAGCATAAGATTTTCTAGTACTAGGCCTTCTGGCCTCCAAAATGACATCCATCACAGCTTTACTGAGAGGCGTGTTTTGTATGACTACATTATCCACCATGCTGCCAGGTTTAAAGTCCTGAGTTGGCTGTGCAGGATTTGATTGTTTTGCTGGGACAGTAGATGAGGTATCTGAGGTAAGGTCCAAGCTGGGCATTGAGACAAGCTCCTTAGTATTGGATACCAGTACTGGTGGGGCCAGTCTGGGGCAATTAGTATCATCCTTGGCTTCTCCTGTCTGACCTTTAGGAGTACCTTGGGGAGGAGAGGCAGAGGGGGAAAGGCATATACTGATAGGTTTTTCCAGCTGAAAGATAGGGCATCCACTTTCCATGCTTGCCTGTGATAAATCCTTGTGCAGAATCTTTTTAGTTGGTAGTTGTGAGGGGAGGCAAATAGATCTATGTCCGGGCATCCCCATTTCCTTGTTATAATGCTGAAGACTTGTGGATCCAGGTGCCACTCGTGGGGATCCATGAGGTTTCTGCTTAGGTCTTCTGCCAGAGTATTTTTCCTTCCTGGCAGGAATTGTGCCTGCAGGTGTACTTGGTAAGTCAATGCTGTGTACCACAAAGTCATGGCTAGTCTACAAAGAGGGTAAGAATGAGTGCCCCCCTGCTTGTTTATATACCACATGACCGTGGTATTGTCTGTCTTTATCAGTAGTTGTCCTGGATGAAGTAGGCCCTTGAAGGCTGTCAGGGCATTTTGAACTGCTAGCATCTCTTTTTGATTGATATGTAGATGCATTTGGTTTGAGGTCCATGTGCCCTAAATGCATTTTCCTGACATGTGGGTCCCCCAGGCATAATCTGATGCATCGGTTGTTAGTGTTTGCCTGGCTGGGAGTAATGTGAATGGCTGTCCCTTGTTTTGGTGACAAGCCTTTGCCCACCATCAAATCTCCTGTTGTAGGCAGGGAATGAGTAATCATAGTTTCCAGGCTGTGGCAGTTTTGAGTCCAAACACATTTTAGGTACTATTGAGGTTTCCTCATATGCAGTCTTGCATATGCAATTAGTAGGATGTAGGATGCCATGAAGCCCAAAGGCTTCAGAATTTTTCTTGCAGATAACTGGGCCTTTGTTGCCAGCATTTTGAAATAGGTAGTCAGTTGCCTTTGCTTGTCTGGTGTGTGATAAGCCATCTGGGCAGTTGTATTTAAGCTTGCACCCAGGAATATTATCTCTTGAGAGGGTACTAGTTTTGATTTCTTTTTGTTGACTGTGTACCCTAGGCATGTTAGAAGTCTTTTCACAAACGCCAGATGCTGTAGAAGATTGTCCTTGTTCTCTGCTTGAATTAGACAGTCATCCAAGTAAGGATATATTTGTATTCCTCTTTGTCTGCAGAATGCAATTACTGGTGCCAGGCAATTTGTAAAGACCCTGGGTGCAGTAGATAAGCCAAAGGGCAGTGCAGAGAATTGGTAATGCATTGAGCCAGCCTTGAATCTGAGGTATCTTCTGCATATTTGTCTGATTGGGACATGCAGGTATGCCTCTTTTAGGTCTAAAGTCACAAGCCAAGCGCTCTTGCCCAGCATGGGCAGAAGCTGCTGCAAAGTCAACATCTTGAATTTTGGTATATCCAGGAATGTGTTCAGAATCGATAGGTCCAGTATTGGCCTCCAGGCCTTGTCCTTTCTGGGTACCAAGAACAGTCTTGAGTAAAATCCTTGTCCCTGCTCTTGCTCTGGTACTAGTTGAATGGCCCCCATGTCCATGAGGGATGAGACTTGTTTTTGTGCCTCTGCCCATTGATTTTTTGGCAGATCTGGCCAGCCATTTGCCTTTGGTAGGGTACGGAAATGGAACTTGGAGCCTTGTGACACGATATTTAGGACCCACTTGTCCAGGGTTATAATGTGCCAATTTTGAGAAAAAAATGCTAATTTTCCCCCTAAGGGGACTGCCAGGAGATAAGTGCTTGGTGCACGCAGGGGGAAGTCATTGGGACTGTTTCCTGAATGGTTGTGATTTGTCTTCTACAACTTTGGAGGTAGAAGCCCCCCATTGCTTTGAGCAGAATGAATCTTGGGCCTGGGATCTGCCTCTCGGACATCTGGGTCTGCCCCTTTGAGTTCTGTCTGACACAGGAAAGGACCAATTCTGTGTTGGCCAGTGTCTACTAAACCTAGGTGGCTGTACTTGTAAAAAATCTTTGACCATTTGCATAGATTTAGCTTTGTCCTCCATTTTCTTTAACACCTCTTCTGCCTTAACACCAAACAAAGTATCATGCTGTAAAGGTGCATCTAATAATTTAACTTTAACATGATCAGGCAGATTTTGTTCCTTTAACCAAGCATGCCTCCTAATTACAGAACCTGTAACTGTGGCCCTGCAGGAGGCCTCTAAAGAATCAAAACCACATTGCAAAGTATGCTTTCCAACTTTTTCAGCTGCATGCAATAAATCCTGCATTTCCTTGTTTTCTGCACATTCAGAGTTTAACAACATTTTCTGTTTAAGCAATGACATGACATGTTGCTGATATTTGAGCATATGAAACTGACAGTTTAAGGCCCTTATAGCCAACGTAGCAGATGTGTAAACCTTTTTTCCCCATCTATTCAGTGCCCTATAATCTCTGTCAGAGGGGGTAGGGTTTTTTTGCAGCAGACACCTTAACTCCTTTGGGACCTTGAGAAATAGTTTCTGGATCTGCAGCAGGGTTTTCAAAAAGGAATTTCTGTGAGTCAGGAACCCTGTAATATCTGTCAGGCTTAACACGAGCTTGAGGTAAGGAGTCAGGGATAAGACTAGACTCCGAAAACACATCATCTACAATGTCTAACACAGGTGGGATGACTAGTGGCTTATGTTGAGGTAGTAACAGGAAATCCCTGAGCCTCTTTTTAGATTCTGAAAAATCTTGGCTCCCCCAGTGGAAATGCTCCCTCATGGTATGTAAGGTTTCCCCAAAAGAATAGTCCTCTGGAGGAGAAGCTGAAGGTATAGATTCTTCAGCATCAGAATCCTCATGGGGGGAAGAGAATAGTCCTGATTAGAAGAGGAATCAGAAGAAATGGAAACCTGATCTGAAGATTCATAGTCAGTGTCTTGCCTAGGCCTCTTATCAGGAGGGGGATGGGAACCCCTGATCAAGGTAATCAAGTCTTCGGCCATTTTGAGATTCTGCTTTTTGGGCATGAAGGCCTGTCCACGTGGCTCTTGGGTTTGCTTTTTTGCCTCTGAAGGTGCTTTAGTCTTTGCCTTTGAAGTCCGTTTAATGTATAGATGTTTAGGTCTGAATACACCATCAGAAGCCGGTGCCTGCTCAGCGGCTCCGGACCCATCTGAAGGAATAGCGTCCGAGGCTCCAATACCTTGAGTTTCCAGTGGCATAGCTGACTCCAATTGGGAGTTGGTAGCGGCCTGCTACTCTAAAGTAGCGGGCATCAGGGGCTGCGAAAGTGCCTCACTGAGAACCGGCGAACCGGCAACTGGCTTAGGAGAAGCTTCGTCATTGGTTTTGGGCCTCAGTTGTCTATCTTTTTCTTTTTCTTTGCGTTTTTTGTGAACTCCGGTAGTTGGATGGCTATTCGACGACATTTCTGGATAATTAAACCTGCGTCCAAAATAGTTTAATGCAAAATCATACCAACACTTAATAGTGCATTGGTTAAATCTAGCACAAAACCAACAACCTGAAACATTATGGTCAGGGCCTAGGCAAGGAATAGAGTAAGAATGAAAGTCCTTATGAGGTATTTGCTTCCCACAAGAAATACAATTATTAACTTTTTCTGACATCAGTCTGGAGCAAGAAAAAAGTTTCCTCAACAGGGTACTTAGCTTTATAGAAGACTTCGGATCTGAAACTCGAACTTAAAAATCTCAGGAGTCGGCTGACCGGCACTTGCAAACTGCTTCTGCTTCGGGCACTGCACGGCAAGAAAGACTAAAGAAAATGTCGTCGGCCACATCTTTTATACCCCTGATGACCTGACATCAGGGAAGGGGCGACAGCGGCTGACGCAGGACCCAGGACTTTGGAATTCAGGCCGACTGAGGGCATCCTGCCAGCAGGATTACCCAAATGTAATGACTGCAACAGTGAAACACGAAGAACATATTCCATGAATAATGAAATGTATGGTCTGTCGTCCTTCACTGGCAACATTAACCTGAGATACAGCATATCTTTGATTATCCTTTGGGCTTGAACTTTGTACATTACTTGCATCATTTGCCCAGTCATTAACCATAGTGGGCTGCCCTCTATTTGAAAAGCTAACAATATTTAAATCAGTAGCCTGTTTAGCTTTATTGGAAACAACTGGATCTAAGTACCAGGTTTTACACGCTTGTGTGTCCATGTCCAGTATTAATGTCTGGGATTTACATCTGTAAAATCAGTATTAAAATCTGTTTCTGTCTCACCACTAAAATGGACAGCTTTTCTAAGGTCTTGGGTGTAGCAATTGCATTTAACTTGATAGTTGTAAATGAAAATAATGTAACACTGTACATTTTTGCACCTATATACAATCTGTTTTAGCTGTTGAACTTTTTACATTTTGTCTCATGACCCTTAGTATTTAACATACTGTTCAATGAGTGAAACTCCACCCACTGTCTCACCATAACCGTTTCTTTAGCTGACATCATTTAACTTTTCATTAGTACAGCATGCTGCAAGAATGCGTTATCAAAATGTAGGCCATATAACATAATTCATCTTGCTAAGCTGACCGTAATCTGATCTTGGCAAACTGCCATTTCTGTATGAAACACGTACTGTCTGAAACTGATTGCATAATGTACTCTTTTACACATAGGATCTGAATTTTTAACTGTGTGTGCTGTCACTTTTACAATGTAGCATTGACTTTTAATTTTACATTCTGCAAACTAGCAAACATTATCTTGTCTCTGTCTATATTCCGATACTGTTTATGCATTGCAACACTTTAATACAAAGCTCTTAAACAAAACAATAACACAAAAAAGTTTATTTGCCAATTGTAACTGCAAACCCTTTATTCTGCTAATTAAAATTTGACTGTTAGTTTTGATATACCTCAAACATAGAGGCATATGGTTACCCTTTTTCCATGACAGACCATACCCAAAATGTCTTTCTGAGCACTTCAGCTGTGTCAGGTGAACTGGAATTTATTTTATCTTTAAACTCATTCCGTCCGGTACAGCTCTTTTGAGTGCGTGCCTTTAACTCTCAGTGGGTGTGGCTTAAGCCTTTAAAAATGAAGTTATCACCTTGCAGTTCTAGAACATACTCATTGAGAGAGGTCAAATATCAATACAGTTGTGTTTGCCATCACATATGCTTCAAGACAAAATATCCTGGTACCTTGTAAGTAACATGGATTTGGAATTATTAATGTAAATATGAACAGGCAATATTTGACGCCTAGAGGAGCAGTAGGAGGTACCTGCAGAAATGCTTGGAGAAGCAAATGTTTCTGTTGTAACCAATTCTTTAAAATCTGTACATTTGCACATATCTCTTTACTGAAATCTAAACCAGTATATACAGAGCATTTACACTTTGAACTGTTAGCTGCCATAATCTTTGACCTTTTAAATTCTGAAATGTGCAACTAAAATTTATTTGTCTGTAAACAATGAAATAACCATAAACAATGCTAGAATAATGCTCTGATCTTTACAGATAGCTATGGAATGCATTTTTTTACTTAACACTGAAGTCTGTTCTTTAATTTGTCTGAAATATACTTTATTTAAATATGTACTTTGATACCTTTTATCCCCCTGCAGTGCAAACATTGCACTAATTAAAATAATGTGAATTAGAGACATTGCTTGCATATTATGTATGTTGACTGTGTTGACATTTGTATGTTGAATACTGCATTTGAATTGTATGTATTACTTTCTGAACATTTGTATGTGAAACTGTACTACAACTGAAATTATTATGTTGAATTGCAAGTGCTAAAGTATGTATGTTTAAACTGGCATTAGCCTGCTTGTGTGACATAAACCTTTTGTGTAACATTTTTGAGCTAATAACCTTTAACTTTAAGAGAACATTGTTAAATGTAAACATGTCCAACAACTTGGCAGGTGACTCACTCTTTTCGAACACAGTTGGCAAAAACTGGAACCTTCTACCTAGTGAACTTACATTACTTCCTTCCCTGCACCTCTTCAAACAAAAACTCAAATTACACCTTAAAACACACTGGCTATGCCCTTGTAGTAACCCTGACTAGATTTTCACCTCTGTTTATAACACTTCCTTGTTTATATACTAATCAAGATATGATTGTTTAGCTGAAACGAAAAGTTAACAGTAAAACTATTGTAACATCTAAGTATTTTTCTCATCTGAAAAGTCACGTCCAATTTTCTGTTTTTTGTCATTTTATGTACAACATAACATATCTGATTTAATTGCTATTTACTATTTTACTGTTATTTACTACGTAGTTAAGTACTATTTGTAAGCTAATTTATGGTAATCTTTAACCTTGTTATAACTGTGGTTAGTTTGGAGCTTTTCTCCCTGGGCCTCTACTGAAAATGGACATATATCCAGACTAGCCCAGTCAACAAATGTAAAATAAAAATAAAATAAATAAAAATAAAAAACAAAAATGTACTGACATTTTAACTGTAGCAGTATTACTTGACATGTTTGCATGCAATAAAATTTAAATTAAATAATCTAAACTTTGTTGAACCTTTAACTAAAAGATGTATATAAAGTCTTATATAACTGTATGGCTTGGAAGGAATGTGAGCTGTCATCTGTACGTATCAACCTTTTTGTTGCTTTCTGACTTTTATGACATCACTCTGGAAAACATGAAAGTCTGTCCCCGGGATTCATGAAGCTTGCGCCAGGTGCCGGAGTAGCATCGGCGATCTAATGCCAAATATGGCTGCCGAGCGATTCAGGTACGAGCTGTTTCCACATGCACTACCAGCGTACTCCAGAGCTGCACAGCTCCCGGCACATGTATGCTAATTACTCCATGCACAACAGTGTAGCATGCAAATGAAGGTATACAGCGATTCATGAAGTGGTGCAGGCATAGCATAAGCATGAAGAAATGCAAACCAAAAAAATGGTTTACATTTTTTCAAACATAAAATCGGAGCCATGAAAGCAGACCGAACTTACGTATTATAATGTTAATATATGCCAATGGCTAAATATATGCCAATGGCTAAATATATAGCCAATGGCACAAAAAACATGCACAACACATAAAAAATAACATTTAATGTCATGGCCACACTAATGCAAAGTAAAACCGCAGTGCATCGGTGCGCAAACGGGATCACAATGAAAATATATTTAGATGTCATAAAACTGCAATGTAACACAATTCATGAATTCCCCATAATAGTCAGTGGCATGCATGCTGCACCACAACCATGGTGCAAGGGTTGCTAAGAGTCTGTGACAGTGCTCTGTGCAGTAACTAGGAATTAGTAGTCAATGCCATGCAAATGAGTCAAATAATACTGAATCGCAAACTCCCCACTGGCGTAAAGATGTACCACACAGCATAGCAGTACAACACCGAGGTGTGGCCTGGAGGTAAACATGACATCAAGAGAGGGGTGCGCCACCGTAGCTGTAAGCACATTGGAGCATTGCTAATCCAGGTTGCCTGTTGCTAAGCAAAGCCACAGGAAAGGGGTGTGGAAGTAGCCATTGCTTTGCTTAGCTGAGAGCACACAAGGTAACTGAAAGTGCATGTGAATGTGGATGAAAACACGCTCAAAACCAGGTAAATGGCTGTGCGCGGCGTGCACCACAGCTGAAACAGGAAGGATACGGGAAGACAATAAGGAAATGCTGCAACATGGTAATTGGAGTACAAATGAGTAATTAACACCTAGCAACTCACAGTGGGCCATTGACAACAGCTAACAAGGCTGCTAGCAGCTACCTGCAGAACAGGAAAGGGGAGGTGCTGTACTGCAAAGAAAAGAGAAATGTCACAGCAGAACAAAGCAAACTTGCAGTAGATCAGCTACATAACACATTTCGCAGCACAATCCTAGGTTGTGAAAGTACAAAACAAGAAAGCAGGCAGCTGGATGCATGCCTGACAATGGGAGGGGAATAGGGTTGAAAAGTGAAGTAAAGGGCAATAGATTAATCATGGCAGCCAAGCTAAGTCAACACCAAAGGCCCTACAATAGCAGTACCTGCTGTAAAATCCATAATTAAGAAACCCTGCAGCTGGAATTGCACATACACACCCAATTACACCAGCATCATCCATTGCACAATAGTATAAGGTGTGAAAGCCCCACACACACCCTTGTGTATTCCCAGACACTCTGCACCATTGGTGTATACAGACGGGGAACTTCAAATATGTACATGTTAGGGGTTGCCATAGCTTTGATTCACCAGCATGTGTGGGAGACTGACTGTGGTGTGGAGGATGACACGGACAACCATCTCAGGCACCAGAGGAGGAGAAAGGTGTTCAGACCCAGGGTAACCTACCAGGGGCTACATGATCTGGAGATAGTAGAGCATTACAGGTTGGACAGGGACACCATACAGCAACTTGTTGAGCTGTACCGGTCACGCCTCAGAGCCAGAAATAACAGAGGGGAACCCATCCCAGTGGACATGAAGGTATGTGTAATCTTGAGAATACTAGCCACAGGTACCTTTCAAAGGCCAACTGGGGATATCGTGGGGATGTCATAGGCATCAGCATCCAGGGTACTCCACCAGTTCCTGGATGCCATGTTACCACATGCCAATGAGCACATTTACTTCCCCCGAATGCAGGAGGAGTTGGCCAGCAATATGCACCTCTTCCACCATGTGGTAGACTACCCGGAGGTACTGGGTGCAATAGACTGCATGCACATACACATCAGGACACCACCTGGTGAGCAGGGTAGGCACTACATAAACCGCAAGGGATACCCTCCATCAACTGCCAGGTCATGTGCAATGCCCAGGGCATTATCATGGATGTGTGTGCTGGCAACCCTGGAAGCTATCACGACTCCTACATCTGGCATGCCTCACAGCTGTATCAGGTATTTGCCAGGGGGACATCCCATATGGCCACCTGGTGGGGGATGCGGGCTATGCACTGGAACCCTGGATGATGACTCCCATCAGAAATGCACACATAGCCACGCAAGAATGCCATAATGAGGCACACGCAGAAACCAGAATCATCATAGAGCACGTGTTTGTGATGCTGAAATCATGGTTCCATTGCTTGGACATATCTGGTGGACCCTTGTAGTACTCTCCAGGCACGTGTGCCCACATCTTCATAGTATGTGCCATGCTACACGATATGATCCTGCGGAAACAGCTGCAGCAGGGACAGAATGGTGAAGGCCCTCACACCCCACCACCATTGCCAAGGGCCCCACAGGCACAGAGGACTCAGACCATGAACACCCTGTGCTAGCCCAAGTAGGCAGATGGAGGCATGCCCAGTATGCCCATGCCTTGGCAAAGAGGGAACATATAGCACACATACTGATAGTGTAGGCACTTATGGTCTGACACCCTTCTCCACCTGCACACACAGCAAATATGGATGGCACACACACACACGACCACCTGTAAATTGTCATGTATAGGTGGTCTATTGTGTGCATTCTACATAGGTAACTCTCAACTATTGTACACATAACTGCCATTGGCACAAGGTAAGTCAATACCTGAACAGTAAATTAAGCCATCAGCATGTGTCCATACTGTATGTATAGGTTTATAGATACATAGGTAGGTACATGCCTAACTGCCTGAGGCCACTCATAAACATAGCCAAAAAGTGTCTGCTGTCACCACCCCATTGATTAACTAACTGTCCCTCTGTGGAGCAGAGCCAATTGCAAGATCCCTGGGGTGTATCCACGGTTCCCAACCCACTCTGCAAGGATTCCCTGGAGTGTTAGTGAGGGGTTCCATATAATGTAATCAGGGATGTAGTTCCAAATAATGGGGAGTACCCATGATAGGAATCTTCTCAGAAGATTTACATGTTACATAGTATACCTTAACCACAGCTTGCATATATAGGTAGTATTCCACAGAATAATAAGTATTTGGAACACACATCCGCTGAATTGTGCGTTAATCACCCTTGCACTACCAGTGCCTGCTCTGAGAGGTAAAATTACCACTGCCAAGATTAGAACACGCAACCATGTACATAATCTTCACAATAACCTACCACTAAGCTACCTGAGATGTACTGATGGCAGCTGTGTATACTGACAGGTTAAAACACAAAAGGTAGGAATGTGTGGAAATAGGACAGACCGGCATGTACCCAATGAAAGAAGGTGTATGCTATATATATATATATATATATATATATATATATATATATATATATATATATATATATATATATATATATATATATATATATATATATATATATATATATCGAGAGAGAGAGAGAGAGAGAGAGATATATGTCGATATATGGAGATATACATATATATGTAGATATATAGATAGGTTAACAACATCTACGTAACATGGAGGTACATATAAATGGGATACCTACCACATACCGACTGCTTGACATACCGACGAGCATAATCACAAGTCTTAAAGTCCGATAGACCACAGTACCGAAACACCAGAAGCACAAGGTTTAAAATCTCGATGTTAAGGGACATTTAGTCAGTGCTTCTGGTGTTGTGGTTCAGGTAGGTTACTGTGTGTAAGTGTGTTTCTGAAGGCTGTAGTGTGTGTAAGTGTGAGTTCTGAGTGTGGTGTGTGTTCCTGGTGGACTGTAATGTGTGGGTGTGGATTTGCTTTGTGCATCTGTTTGTGCAATCTAGGAGGTAGAATATTAAAGTAGGGGGGGTGTGGGGGGCATAGACACCCACATGGGGGGTGTAGGGGGGCTTGCCCACCTGCTCATACGTAGTGTAGGATGGTTTGTATGGATGTGGTGGGTAGCAGTGTGCCTGTGTGTTCGTGTGTGTGTTCCGTGTTTGTGTTACTTTCGCAAGTTACTGTCTCTGTCGGTAATGTGGGGCATGGGAGTTTGGGCCTGGTACTGTGGGTGTCGGAATTGTGTGGTTTCGGGATTCCACAGGTATCCCGTATACAGCGGTTGAAGTGTTCATATATGAGTATAACATGGACCACAGCAGTCATACATTTGGTCATGAACAAACTTTATGAACAAAGGATATGGAGAGTATATGCCTATACATTATTACAAATATGTGCTATGGACATGAGCCAATGATAGGGTTACCACCTGTCCCACTTTGCAAGGGACAGTCCCTCTTTGGGCAGTTGTGTCCTGACCAAATATATTAAACGTGGCAAATGTCCTGAGATTGTAGGACATAATTATGTCCCATTAGCCTGACGAGCCTGGTCTGCAAGGCCATGGAATGTATCATCATCAAACTTATAAACAAAGACATTGGTAATCTCCAAACTCTGGACCTCACCCAGTTCGGGTTTGTAAAAGGCAGATCATGTCTCCTAAATCTGATAGACTTCATTGAAGCAGTCACCAGGGTAAGGTGGTTCACACAGCCTATCTAGATCTTGCCAAGGCTTTTGACACCACCCCCCACTCTGGAATTATAGATAAACTCTCTAAACTAGGTATAAATCCCTATGTCACAAGATGGGTTGCCAACTGGCTCACTGACAGTACCCACACTGTGAAAGTAGCAGACTCCAAATCCGACTTCAGACCAGTGACAAGTGGAGTACCACAGGGTTCAGTCCTGGGTCCTCTCCTGTTTGGTATCTTCTTCTCTGAAGTACGGGCTAACACTGAAGGTCATTGGCTAATGAGGTTCGCAGATAACTGCAAACTAGGAGCCATAATCAAAACTCCTAATGATGTGGACGTCCTACAAAAGGGCCTCACTGAGACAGATGCTTGGTGTCAAAGCCATGGCCTCAAGCTCAATGCCAAAAAGTGCATTGTCATCCCCTTTGGTAAAAACTCTGTACCCATGAACTACCACATAGGCGGTAGTATACTTAACACCGAAAGAGTGATAAGAGACCTTGAGACATAGGTGGACAGTAGTCTCTCCTTGGATAATCACATCGCCACAGTAGTCAGGAAATTTTTCTACATGGCACACCTCATCACAAAAGGTTTCTCATCCAGAAAAAAAGAGGTTATTGTTCCCCTGTACTCATCACTCATTAGACCCATTATAGAGTACAACGCCCCTTTTGGTATGTACCTCACAAGACATCTACAACAACTGGAAAGGCTGCTGAAATACCTCACAAAGAGGATTACTAGCCTTAAACAGATGCCCTACCGTCTCAAAAAACTCCAGCTTTACTCCATCGCATATCGCCTACTCAGAGGTGATCTCTGCCTAACATACAAAGTTATGTCAAACCCAGAGCTGTTGAACATGCTCCACTTAAAGAAATCCCAATCCATCCAAGCTACATGCTCTAGGGACCTAAACCTTGTCACCACAATAAACAGAACATGCCGGAGGGATAGATTCCTGTCTGAGAGACTTCCCATACTCAATAAACTACCTATCTATATCAAACAAAGCTCCTCATTAGCACTCTTTAAGAAAAATCTTGATGATTGGATGGGAAATAGGAAATTCACCTAGGTGATTACCTCGGTGGCTCTGCTCAACAGTGGCAAAGGAAAATAATTTTCTTAGGTGGCAAAAGCCAGGATACCTTTTTGGCTGGCTTGTATAGGCCCCAGGCTGATAGCCTAGTACCTACCTACCTATGAACCTATATGTAATGTAATAGTTGCATACGATAGTTCTTTCTGTATCTAAAATACCTACAAGTTACAAGAAACAGGATAAGCAACTAAACTGCTACAAGAATAAGCTTATATTTAGGCAAAAAAGGAATGTTCTATCCCTTGTACTGACCGTGGTTTTGTGTCAGCCTGTAAAATCTGATGTGTGTTCCAAAAATGTCCCGTTATGGCCATTTGAAAAGGTGGCAACCCTAGCCAAAGAGGGTCAGTCACCAGCACAACTCCAATGACTGCAAATACCTATGACAAAAATACACAGCTTTCATGTAGCAACACTTTATTACATTCTGATATATTACCGAAAGGATTCAAGGACTAACATCACCTGCATGCTATACAGGAACCAATTAACTTTGCCTTAATGAATCAGCCTGCAATTACCAAAGTGTTAGTCCACTAAAGGATAGGTGTTCAATTAGGGAAGGTACCCTTACACACATATCGATTATGTATAAAAGCAGTTCCTACACACCTGCATCTGCTACGTACACCCACCATCGCCCCCACACCCAAACAAATTACAATACAAACTGTCATAACATCACAAATCATTCACTCACTGTATGACATCTGCAGAAGCCTTAACATACCTGGTCAGAGACACACTAACATGGCCGTATGTGAAATAGTTGCTGCTATACAATGGAACAGCTGCTGATGTTACTGGGTTTGTTTGCACTAATCCTGTTTCAGAGGGTTGTGTGTACACCGGGAAGTGTTACCAATTACTGATTAACAGCACAGTATGATACACATGTACACCAAACCAAGGATGTCTGGTGAGCACACTGTAAACCACCTAACAGTTCATGCATAGCCATACAGCCTTGAGCTGCCCAAACATCCTTGCCAGACTGAAACATCTGCAGAAGTATCAGGTACAAACAAACCCTACATAAGTAGCAATGTTCTGAAATATAACAGCTGTACTCACATGTAGAACAACATCTTCTAGCCATCACACACAATCCATGGGAGTCATGAAGCTAATATATCTCTGCTTGTCTCCATATAGCTGTTGAAATACATCACAAACAACACATTTAGGCTGTCTTCCTCGAAAGTAAGGCAAACAGACAACGCCCAAGTGGAGTACTCAATTATACACCACTGTTGCCATGGTACTGGCTAATGGAGTAGCTGCACAGCTGATGTGCATCTAATTAACTACTTTGGAACACCAATTGTTGGTCAGGATAGCACATGTTACTGATATTTAAATAGAAAAGGATGGCTTATCACACATTCAAACCATCTGTATATACCAGCACAACGTTACAAAGAAGATTGAAACACAAACTGAAAAGGATTAAATTAACAGTCAACGACACCTCGGGTTACTTATAAGGTATGTAGAACACTCAGTATGTCTGTGTATGTAGTACCTGTTCTGTAATATTTAAAGTGCACGCAATCCATATAGTGGAAACAGTTATCTTGTAGTGATGTATTGTTGAGCATAGTAACGCTTGTAGTATTTATGTGTGTACTGCTGTAGGTCACAAGGCAAACACCACATACACCACAAGGGATGCTATATAAGGGCTTTGAACCCAAATATTCCTCACCAGCCGCTGTCAGTGGCAGGGCTGGTCCAACAAGTATGTGTTATAACAGGGGATAGTATATGCGGATATATTGTAACAGTAGGCATATGTATGGGTGTATTACTGAGAATAACATGTCAAAGGTTGGCCCACTGTGCAATTATGATTTGCATTGTGGGATATTGTGCCAATAACTGTGTAATGTACAGTATTGTAGGCAGATATGTATTACAAGTTACATAGCATTACTGTTATGTTAGGCAAACATTAGTTATGTCTATTGGCATTTACAATACACAATAACAGGATACATATGACTTGTAGTCACCCAACAGTTTATCAGCATGATAGCAAAGTAAAATGGAAGAGCCAGCTAACTATCCATGCACATAAGACATGTAATAAGTGTAAAGGTAGGTACTAGGCTGTCTGCCCAAGGGTATTTATAAGCCTAGTTAAAGTGTGTTGGTTTGCACCACCCCCTTAAGTTAGTTCCCTGTGCCTCTGAATGGCAGAGCCATTAGTTCCCTGTGCCTCTGTCCAGCAGAGCCACTGCAGTGATCCCCGGGGTACACATCTGTCTCCCATCCACCTGTCAAGGTTTCTCTTGAAGAGTGCTAGTGAGGGGCCCTGACTAATGTACATTGGAATCATGTTCCAAAGCATGGGGAGTCTCCGGGTCAGGAATCTATCCGTCCAGCACGTCCTAGTCATCATTATGGTTAGGTGTATATCCCTAGAGCATGTGGCTCTCAGGGGCATCTGTTTAGGTGGAGCATATCCAGCAATACTGGGTTGGACATGGGCCTTGTATGTCAAGCAGAGATCACCTGTGAGTATGCGGTATGCAACCGAGTACAGCTGGAGTTTCTTAGGTTGGGTTGCATAGGTCATCTGTTTGAGGTCAGTAATCCTCTTGGTGTGGTACTGTTATGGTCTTCCAAGCTGTTGCAGTTTTCTTGTAAGGTACATGCCAAATGGGGTATTGTATCCTTTAATGGGTCTAATAAGTCATGAGTAGAGAGGCACAATGGCCTCCTTTGTTCTGGATGTGAAACCCATTAGAGATTAGGGGGGGCCACATAGAAGGATATTCTAACCACCTTGTCATTATGGGTATCAAAGGAGATATTGCTATCTGCTGGGGTTCCCAGATCCCTTATGACCTTTTCTGTATGTAGGTGACCAGCACCTATGTGGTAGTCCGCGGGTAATTAGCTAGATCCAAAGGGGATAACTATGCACTTTTTGGCATTCAGCTTGAGGCCATGATATTGACACCAGGTATCCATCTCAGTGCAACCCTTCCGGAGGGTGTCTGTATCAGCTGGAGAAACAATTATGGCCCCTAGTTTGCAGTCATTTGCAAACCTTTTCAGCCAAAGCCCTCCTGTGCTTGCCTGTACGTCAGAGAAGTATATACCGAACATGAGGGGTCCTAGGACTGAGCCCTGGGGGATGCCACTTGTAACTGGTATACAGTCAGACCTAGGGTATGTAACTCCCACTGTGTGGGTACTGTCCGTGAGCCACTTTGCAAACCATCACATGATGTAGGGATTAATGTTCAGGTGCATAGGTATGTCGATAATACCAGAATGGGGAATGGTGTTGAAAACCTTTGAGAGATCAAGGTAGGCTGTGTGGACCTCCTTACCCTCATCAAATGCCTTAGTAACTGTCTCTAAGAAGTCCACCAGGTTTAGGAGGCATGGTCTGCCCTTAACAAAGCCAAACTGGGAGTGGTTAAAGGTATGGACGTACCCAATGTCTCTGTGAGTGAGATCCATGATGATGTGCTCCAAAGACTTGCTGACCAGGCTAGTCAGGCCTATAGGGCAATAGATCCCGTGGTCCATTGTAGCGCCACCTTTGTGGAGTGGGATACCTGTTGCTGTGCTATTCAGGGAGCACAAAGACCGATGCAAGGCTATTATTGAACATGGTGCATAGGTGGGGAGCCAGTACGTTCTGAAGTTCATGTAAAATGCAGCCTGGGATGTTGTCCGGTCCCATGGATGCTGTGATATTGGCTTTAGAGTGTGCAGTTTTTACCTGCGTAGTTGTGATTACAGGGACTCTGCACTCATCCTGTATAGATATGGGCCCTTTAGGGGGTGAGAGGGGTGAAAGGTAGCACTTAGCCTATCTGCCAGGATGTTGGCAATATCAGTTGGTTCTGTAATTTTCATGCCTTTGTGTTGTAACTCAGAGCAGATCTGGGTGTTGACATCGAGATATTTGACATAGCTATAGAATGCTTTGTGGTTGTCATTGGAGTTAGTGGTGTTTTGTTTCCATAGCTAGCTTTGGAGGATCTTATAAGGGATCTCACCTTCTTATTGAGGCTGACCAGGGAGCTCCTCCAAACATGGGATTGTACTCTCTTTTGCAACAGTGTCTTCCTTCTGTTGTACAGTTTGTTTATGGCAGGGGACCACCAGATTGGCTTCCCTAATTAGGAGTATAGCATCTTGGTTCTGTTTGGGATAGCACGGTCCATGCACTTGTGTAAGTGCTTATAGAATGCATTTGTGTAGGATTCAGCAGATGTAACTGTATTGTCCATCTGCATGGGTGTCATAAAGTTCACCACATCTGCCTTAGGAAGCATGAAGGTGGCTTTGTAGACATATTATACTGTGATTCCCTTAATGAGGGGTGGGGGCGGGATGTGGATATCAAGGGTTTTCAGCTTATGGTCATATTGGACCAACGAGGAGTTGACTTCAGGTGTGGAACTCATGTTGGTAATGCCTAGGTCTAGGATATTGTTGCCCCTGGTAGGAGTGTGGATAAGTTGATCCAGAGCATTGGTGTTTATGAATTCCAGAAAGCGTTGAGCTAATGAGTTGATACATGAGTAGTTTTCTCAGTTAATGGTGGGGTAGATTCAGTGAAACTGTGATGAGTGTGGTGTGGTGTGAATGTTTACCTTCTCCACATGACTGTTAGGGTCAGTCTTGGTTGGAGAGAACATTACCTCCTGTTTGGCTAGATAAGTGCATCTCTCACAGGTTGTAGTGTTGGGTGGTATGCGGAGAGGGTTGTCTTTGTACATGAGGCAATGTCTACATTGCCTCAAGATGTCCAGATTCATCAGATAGACAGGGAAGAACACTGGCAGCTGACCCTTGGACATGCCTGAATATAAAACTAATTTACCCTAGATAAGTGAGGAAAGTGAGTACAAGAGCTATTTTACTCTAAGCAAGTGAGAAAAGTATGTACAAAACCTATTTACCTCTAGGTAATGAGGAAGACTGAGTGCTATAGTAATTGGTAGTTTACATAGTGCTTACAAGTACTGAACAAGTGCTGAGCATGAATAAGCAATCCAGATAGGGTCTTGGATAACATAAACACACTGCCCCCCCCCCCAAACAGGTACACAATCATATATCCATGTACACTACAAAGCCTCTGTACCCTCAACTATGCAGGTACAAGCTGCACTCAAACTGCATGGGACTTGTCCACATCCCAGGTTGTATCATACGCATATGGCGAAACAAGTTGCTCTCCACATACACATCATGTAAAACATAGCTTCATGTCAGGCTGTGTACACACTGAATGGTGCACACCAACAGGAATCACAACCCACAAAGGGGAGACACCACTGATAATGGGAAGTACTGCACTGCTACCCTGCTGAGTCTGGTCTGACAGGCCATGAACCTTGAACAAATTATTTGATGTCAGCAGTACAGATGTAGATGACAGTAAGGTTGATTTCACATTGCATATAATAACCTTGCCAGGTCATTGGACATCATCACCCATACTGTGTTCCACCTACACTCAGTATACTAGATATACATTCCTATGTCACAGGAGTGTTTTGCAATGAGACTGCTGGCAGAACCAACACTACAGAAGATGTCTGAATAATACATGCACATCACACCAGTGCCAGCTACAGTAAGACAGGGCTAATTAATTGTACTCCCCCTCACTGTAGTCCATACCACACAGACTAACAGAAGGCATCTGTCTATTGAAGTATGCGAATGACTATGACCTAGGAGCAATAGCCGACTCAGAGTGTTGTGGACAACATACAGAAGGGGCTTTGTGGGTGAGGTGTGTGACATATGGCTACAATCTGACAGCTACATATTGCATTGTCACCCCCTATGTTAATAAACCTGTACCCATGAACTACCACCTAGGCAGTGGTCAACATAATGGACACTATGTGTAAGGCATGCAGCTGGCCAGTTGTCTTTCCTGTGATAGTTACGTCACCACACCTGTCAGGTAGTCGTATGTGGCAACCCTAATCATGGCAGGGTGCCATCCATGAATATAGAGATCAATGTCCAGCCATACACAACACTCAAGTGACCCATATCAGATCACATATTTCCTTTAAGGGGTATTGACCATGTTCAGATGTCCTACACCAGCCTTCCCATTCCCCATCTCCACTATGTAGCATGATGCACACCCTGAATAAATCCATGTCCAACCCAGTGATGTTGGACATGCTACACGTACACATCCTGATCTCAAACACATACTTCATAGACATCCACCTTCCTAGTTCTAGGATCACCACATACTGGACAGATCCTTGTCCCATACGCTTTACATAGTCCTGCCATACTAGGCATTCCTGTCCAGCAAAGCTGTACATTGCCCGCCCTCTCAGACATGGTGTGATGACTGCATGGTAAATGTATCATTAACCCTGTGGATCAGTTATGTGGCACTGCTCCACCTGGCCCCAGAGATCCACCTGTTGGCTACAGCTAGGTAACCTTTCATCCTAGATTCATACATGGCCCAGGGCATATAGCCTACTAGTTGACTTTGACTGTACATGCTATAATTGATATCCATCCCTGCAAATACCATCTGGATAGCCAGTGCAACACAGGTGATACATGGCAGGATGTTGAATTGCTGTACAGTGCCATGTAGATGTATATGGCAGAACAGATACATGTAAAACTTTCTGTGAGCATGTCTGCAGGGTCACACGTCATGTCCGTTAAGGCAGTTTAAGTCTTTATATGCAACATATACACAGCATCTAGGTTGACTGCATCAATGTGGACACATCCAGCCATGTGCTGATAGGTAGGAGCACCAGTACAGGCAAACAAACATGCCCACATCAAGACAGCATCCACATGGAGTATGAGCAATGTAATCAGGTGACACACACACATATATGGTGATAATATCCACTCTCCATTGAGTGTCACATGTGTGTGGCACAAACATGTCGGTGGTGTCAGTGTCATGTAGATTTGCAAAGACAACTATTTAACCGTAATAAATGTGATACAGGTGTATGTTCAGCTCTAGCTCTGTATGTCTCTGTGAGTTACTGTGACCTGTCTCTATCATTATGTCTTCCAGGTATGCCGCATGCAGGGCTACCCCCTTATACCCGCTTGGAGGATGAGGCCCTTATCCCATACCTACATGACAATCATGATATTCTATTCAGCCATGTGCCACAAGATGCACAGCAGTGGGATGCCCTGTGGATGGAACTTCGCAGGAGGGTTAATGATGTGGGTGGCCACAACCGCACATACCAGCAGGTGTGCAGACACTGTGCAGACCTCATTAGATGGGCGAAACAGCATGCAAATGCAATCACCAAGGAACAAGGTGCAACTGGTGGTGGACCACCAACCCAGCCCCCACTCACATGTACCGAGGAGCTACTGGCCAACCTGGGGACACCTGCAGAACAACATCCACAAGCCTTAGCCGATATTGTGGAGGTGGGTGTCTCTCAACCACCGAGCCTGGAGTTGCTTGATAAGTCACTACTGCACCTATAACAACTATATTCCATATAGTTGCATGTGTCACTGTACAATATGTGATGTAACATCATATGCAAGGCATGTATACACACATGCCGCATACTATAGTATGCTGCTCTGTGTATGTACACATGTGCATACACCATAGTATAGTCTAATGTACTGATGTATGTGTTAACATGCACATTGCACCCTGTAGCTATCATACAGGCATGGATAATGCTCATACTGCTATGTTAGTCCTATTTAGGTACCTCTGGTGTTCTGCTGCAACAGCAGCCCATTGCAGGTGAGACTGTTATTATTTATCAGGCATCTTAATGCACAGATCTATCTGCCATGTAACCATTTACCACATGCACACATAATGTATGGTCCTGTCACAATATAAAGGTCAGACCTGCAATGCATCACAATGACTACCCATGTGCAACACTTGCAAACTATGTGAATCACCGACATGAATCCTCACAAACTGTTATTGCCAGATGTGTCAACAGCTGTGCATACAATGGTAGAGGTGCGTTCACTGTAGGTACATGTACTACAGATCGAAACTACACATCTGGAGAATACAAACAGTACTACACAATGAGCTGGATTATGGCCAGCCCACAGGAATCACTGGTATGTATCATAGCCCTACTATGAATGTCACACAATGTGATGTGCTATCTTGACATGTCCATGACATCTAGTGGCCTGGCTGCAACACTGCCTAACTAAACTAAAAAACATATCCCACATAAAAAACACACCACCCTTTGTCTGCATAACCCTGTCGTCAGTGAAGCATATGACATCTATGGGTGTATGTCATATGGGACAACACAGACATGTAAAATAGACTCCCCCCACAATAATTTGGCCAACACATGTACACACATTGCCATGGATGATGGCCAGAGACATGAAGCAACACACACAGTAGACATGATGTGCTTGTATGTACACCTTGCCGTAAAATGGCTTCACATGGTACAAATATGACCTTTGTGTAATGGTTATATTGCAGATGTGGAACACTAGATATCCTAGAGACCTGTGCACATCTTGTGTATGCATGACATCAATCCACCAGATAAGCTGTGTTGAACATCTTGAGTGTGTCACAACATGACAGCAGTCACCTGTACAGTATCCACATCAGCCCACAGATACAGTACATTCCTCTTGCTGGTGTCGGACATCAGTGTCATCCTTGCTCCTTGTGTGTGTGTGTGTGTGTGTGTGTGTGTGTGTGTGTGTGTGTGTGTGTGTGTGTGTGTGGTACACAGATGTCATGTGGGACATGGTTTACCGATGAGTTTGCCATGTCTGTTCATAGTTGCCGGGCAGCAGCAATATGGTTGCAGATGTGCACGGGTGTCATTCGTATACCCTTCAGTGACCTGTGTTATACATTCCACATCATGGTTTAGTGTGTATACACCTCATTGACATGGGTCACATTCCACAGTATATATGTATTGTATCTGAACACAGTCATGGCTATGAACTGTGTCTGTAACTCACACTGTATAGCAATAGCAACACCTCATGATTCCCTGCAATGGCCATGCACATCAGCTAAATGTGCAGTATATCTGTAGGGCAGACAGACAACACTGCATTGGGACACCATTACCCCACTGTATATTTGACAGGGCACCATTGTGTTAAACATGTATGCATGCATGTCACTGCTCAAGTCAGCAGATCACATGTCATACTACATGTGATTGTCAAGGTCATATGCCACACATCAGGCAGGTGTACTGTTAACCTGTGCTGGTCTACATGGTGTAACACAGGGATGTATGCTAACTACTACTATGATTGTGTAATTTGCATGCCTTATGCTATGACACATGCATGCTGTTGTGTGCAACAAGGGATGTATGATAACTACCACTATTATTGTCTGCTGCATGCCGTCTGCCGTATCACATGCATGTTGCATGCCTTCTGTCATATCACATGCATGTTGGGTGCCATAGCATGTGTCTGTGTGTCTGTGTCTGTGTGTGTCTGTGTTTGTCTGTGTGTCTGTGTGTGTGTGTGTGTGTGTGTGTGTGTGTGTGTGTGTGTGTGTGTGTGTGTGTGTGTGTGTGTGTGTGTGTCTGTGTGTGTCTATTGTATAGATTGTAATGTACAGTTCTTGTCTGCCCCTCACAGGTGATGTAGGTGCGTTGCCCTCCTGAGGTCCATCTGATGTTAGTGTTTCCACAGACTCTAGCAGTGATGATGAACTTATGATTGAGGCAAAGGCAGGGTTGTCAGGGGCTGAATCTGTGACATTGGTTGCCATTCCACCTATATCCCCCTCATCCCCGCACACAGATCCCATGCCTACACATACCCCATCACCAGTGACCATAGAGGAAGGACAGTTGGCATTTGGTAGCTTGGAGCAGGAAAATGTGGGGGCTATGGAAGGAGTGCCTGCACACCATGGTGTCAGCCAACTGACTGGTGATGCCCCACACAGGCACGTGGCCAGTGCTGCTCACAGGAGGACCTCTGGCCAACATGCCCCTGCAAGACAGAGCGCAGCAGCTGGTGTCACCAGACACATGTTTCAGGCTATAATGGAGGCACAGGCATATGCTGAATGGCACAACAGAGAAGATCAGAGGCATCAGAGTGCTGCTGTCTGTTCTTTAAACAACAACATCCAGGCAATGGTAAATGCTCAACATCAGATTGATGAAGCTTTGCATAGATGGTGTGGTGACATGGTTGGAGTCCTTGACCATGGCATGACAATCCGCAAGCATGGGCTGTCTGTGTTGGAAAATCTGGTAGGAGTGAGGTGTCGGGCACATGGATGTAGGCCTGCTACATCACCTGTTTCAGGTCTATGTGAACTAGCTACCTCACATGTTCACACCCATAGTGGCGGTAGCAGCAGCAGTGCAGCTGGTGCTCTGCTGTCCACACCACAACACAGCAGGCCATGTGCACATGGCCCTGGATGGTCCCAACAGGGACATGGTTCCAGTGAGCAAGTGTCATCAGACAGTACCCAATCTGCACTTCTGCCTGGTAGTGCCCATGCAACCCCTGGCAGGCAGAGGTCACATGACTGTGGCCAGACACCGTGAACTGTAAAACCTGGCCTGTACAGTCCGCAGCTGTCAATAATACCCCTGTGTAGGCCAGACACATGCCAGAACTGTGTGCATACATACACACTCACACCGGAAACATATGTATGGCACCACAACACACACATGCATAACATCCATAAACACCCACATAGATCAAAGCCCTAACCCACACACATGATGTAATCCAATGGTGCAGCCTAGGCCTCTGGCAAACATTATCACCCTGTGCATATGATGATGCTTGTGCCGCATCCCTGAGATCCACAACATCGGTGCAGGGACATGCTCATATGGTCTGATGCACAGGGTGAACAGACTAGAAAGATGTGTAGTTTACAATTGTTGAGTACTGTTGACAGGCAGCAGACATACCATGTACTACAGGTGTACAATGCATTTCATACTGTTAAAAGTATGTGCCTTGTGTAACAACAGTAACTGCATGTTGGTCATGGTGTTCTGCTTTCCTCCTTCGGGTTTAATTGCACGTGCTGGTGGATGTCAGTGTTTGCAGTTAGTGTCCCATATGTCAATGTGGACTACTCACAGGTATGTGTGAATATACCTGCATGCACCTGGTAGCTGCCACATCACAGTGAGAATGTCCCATGTTCCAAACACGTCTACTGATCCAAGAGCATGATAGCTGTGTATTAAGCTACTGTGGCTACAGACGTGACATCCATACTGGGTGACATCACAGGTACAGTTACATAGTGTAGTGAGGTAAGAGAGCGGTCTAGCTGATTATAAGGGTAGAGGCCAGAGGGAAGTGTGATGCCTCATTGGGAAGCAGTAATACACGTTCCCATGACAGGATGCCAACACACAACTGCACCCACACACTCAGGTATTGACACACATGTATTCAGTGACACAGTAACACACCCACACACTCACGGATTCACTGACACAGTAACACACACTCAAACACAGTTGCTACTGTTGACGTGAGGACCCCTGCCTATGTGCAAATCATCATTACAGTACTGTGCACCTACATGACATGCCACAGTGAATACACATGTACAGATAGTCAGTATGGCCTAAGATCGGGGACATCAACACGGATAGCAGATTGCATCGCCTGGATGGGGGGAGGGGACTTATCAGTTCAATATGGTAACATACATCCTCACTCCAGGGACCAGGCAGCCACACACACACACACACACACACACACACACACACACACACACACACACACACACACACACTATGGCATTCACTATTGAATACACCTATGTCACGCACATACAGATACCTCACATGTGTGAGACACATGCCCCTGCCTATGTCCTGCTTTCTACATTGCAGTCTGTACAGATGTCAACACTAGTGTACAGGAGAGTGAGTAACAAGTGAGATGTATTTCCCACCATACGCGACATATATGGACACACACACAACCACACATGCCAGTACTGTGAATCAAACACCTGCCTAGCTCATGATATGTATGACAGACTTACAGCAGTATTGCATGTGTTACAAAGTGCACTGATGCTTCTTTTGGCAAGAGTGCTGATATATGCACATGGGAGGTCTTAACTGTTACAGGTGTCAAGTGATTTACCTTCGGTGTCACCCTAATCACTGTCTATGTTGTCTGTTATGCATTTCAATTAACAAAAACATTGCTTACCAGTTACACAGGTTATTGTAGGACCACTTGTGACACACCTGTGAGCTGTCCTCAGCAAACATCCATCTGCAAAGATGCCCCACCACTTAGTTATTTCCACACATCTGTCCATACCTGAGGTACATATTTCCGTACATTCAGCATATCACCATATTCAGTTGGTAATGTTGAGGCTGTATTGCAACTGCATGATGTACTAAGATACATGTCACCTGCATACATCAGCAACTGCACACGCATGGTATCTGAATGTACACCACTACATGTACATGTGTGTAGGTCCTACAATCCTGTCATTTTGGCATGTTTGTAGGCATTGCAGTTGGTGGACATGTGTAATGACATACATGACACATGGACTGTTGTATGATATGTGTAATGGGTGACCAGTACAGAGGGAATGTTATCTCTGTCAACATTGATATCACACGTTATGCACTGTTAGCATTCAGCAGCCATGGACCTACATTTCATGTGCATGTGTGTAATGGCTGTAGCCACCTGCACAAACGACAACAACAGCTATGCTATTTACATGTATGTTATTTGTGTGTAGCATGTACATATCCAGGGCAGGTACATGTATGTCATATTCAAACATGAGGGTGTGTACTGGTGTACAGCAACAGTCATCTGCTAATGCTGTAAATAACTGAGGGCCCCTGGTATGTGTACAGCTGACCTGGTTACAGACATTGGTATCATTGCATTGCATAACACAGGATGCAACTGTGTCAGTACATGAGTATTCTCTACAGTTGATGTTCATAGGTAGGTACTAGGCTATCTGCCCTAGGGCATTTATAAGCCTAGCCAGAATGTGTTGGCTTTCGCCTACCTTTTAGACTAGATTCCTGAGCCACTGTCCAGCAGGGCCATGGAAGTGATCCCCTGAGCAAATTTACGATTTGCCATCCATTCATCAAGATTCTTCTTGAAGAGGGTCAGCAAGGGGTCTCTGCCTAACATGGACTGGGATTCAATTCCAGAGCATGGGAAGCCTTTGGAATATGAATCTATCCCTCCAGCAAGTCCTATTTATTGTTGTGCTAAGACTTAAATCCCTGGAGCGTGTAGCTCTAATGGATCTGGTTTTCTTGAGGTGGAGCATGTCCAACAATTCCAGGTTTGATACGACCTTGTCTGTCAGGCAGAGATCACCTCTGAGTAGGTGGTAAGCAACTGAGTAGAGCTGGAGTTTCTTTAGTCGAGCTGCATAGGGCATCTGTTTGAGGCCGATGATCCTCTTGGTGAGGTATTTTTGAGGTCTCTCCAGCTGTTGCAGGTGTCGGGTAAGGTACATCCCAAATGGGGAATTGTACTCAATTATGGGCCTGATGAGCGATGAGTAGAGGGGCACAATGACCTCTCTTGATCTAGATGTGAACCCTTTCATGATTAGGTGGGCTATATAGAAGGCTTTTCTAACCACTTTGGCAATGTGATTGTCAAAGGAGAGGTTACTGTCTACTTGGGTCCCCAGATCCCTAATTACTTCTTCCGTAATTAGTGTATTACCTCCTATATGGTAGTTTGTGAGCACTTTGTTTTTCCAAAAGGGGATGACTATGCGTTGTTTTGCATTTAGCTTGAGGCCATGGTTCTGACACCAGGTATCAGTCTCCGTAAGGCCCTTCTGAAGGATGCTTGTGTCAGCTGGATAGTCTATTATGGCTCCCAGTTTGCAATCATCTATGAACTTGGTCAGCCACAGTCCTCCCGTGTTTGCTGGTACCTCAGAGAAGTATATATTGAACAAGAGGGGTCCCAGGGCTAATCCCTGAGGGATGCCACTTGTAACTGGTTTAGAGTCAGACATGGCACCCATGACTCTGACCATGTGAGTTATATCCTTGAGCCAGTTTGCAACCCATCTTGTGACATATGGGTTGATATTCAGGCTGGTAAGCTTATTTGTGATACCAGAGTGGGGTATTGTGTCAAAAGCCTTTGCGAGGTCTAGGTAGGCTGTGTGGACTACCTTTCCCTCATCTAAGGCTTTGGTAACTGTTTTGAAGAAATCAACTAGGTTTACGAGGCAAGATCTGCCCTTAACAAAGCCGAATTGCATGGGGTCCAGTGTTTGGAGGTTCCCAATGTCTTTTTTTATGAGATCCATGATTATGCGCTCCATAGCCTTGCAGACCAGGCTAGTCAGGCTTATAGGGCAATAGTTCCTGGGATCTGTTGTGATGCCACCTTTGTGGACTGGGATCACTGTTGCTGTGCACCATTCTTTGGGTACATAACCTGTGGTAAGGCTAAGTTGGAACAGTGAATTCATGTGAGGGTTTAGTTTGTTTTGGAGCTCGTGTAAGACGCAGCCCGGGATACCATCCGGTCCCATTGATGCTGTGTTTTTTACTTTGGAGAGGGCTGCTTTCATCTGAGTGTCTGTGATGTCTGGGGCACTGCATTCTTCTGAGATAGACACAGGCCCTTTCTGGGGGGGTGAAGTTTGCACTGAACCTGTCCACCAGGATGTTGGCAATGTCTGTGGGTTCAGTGTATTTTGTGCCATTTTGCACCAGCTCAGAGCAGATCTGAGAGCTGCCACCCAGATTCTTGATGTAGCTAAAGAACACCTTGTGATTATCTTTAGAGTCTTTGGCGATTTTTGTTTCGAAGCTGGCCTTTGATGATTTTATGAGGGATCAAAGTTTCTTGCTAGTACTGATCAAGGATGCCATCCCTTTTTGGGATTTTGCCTTGTCATGTAATAATTTCCTCCTTCTATTGTATAGCTTATTTATGGCCGGGGTCCACCAGACTGGTCTCCTGTTTTTGGAGGAGTGAGTCTTGGTTTTACTTGGGATGGCAAGATTCATGCATTCCTGTAGGTGCTCATAGAGTGCATTCGTAAAGGATTCTGTGGTTTGGGTAGCATTTTCCATTAGCCCGGGGGATTTGAAACTTTCCACCTCAGTCTTGAGAAGTGTGAAATTTGCTTTTGAGAAATTTTTCACAGTGGTTTCCTTGGCTGGGGGTGGGGTCGGGATGTGGATGTCAATTGTGATAAGTTTATGGTCTGATCTTACCAACGAGAGATTTACCTCTGGTGTGGAACATTGAGCCCCCATGTTGGTGATGACCAAGTCCAATATGTTGTACCCTCTTGTGGGAGTGGTGACCAGTTGTTCCATGACATTTGAGTTTATAAACTCCAGGAACCCTTAGGCAAAAGAGTTGGGACTTGAGTAGTTTTCCCAGTCAATGTTTGGGTAGTTGAAATCCCCCAATATCATGGTGTTTGGTGAGACCTTCATATTCTCCAATGTTCTCAGGAATGCTGAGTGGGGACCCTGAGACAAGGTGGGTGATCTGTAGCAGGCTATGAACTGAAAAGCAATTTTACCTACTGTTAGTTGCACATGGATGGTCTCCACTGCCTTGTGCAGAGCCACTAACCTGGAGGTGTAGGTATCCTTGATGAAAATGGATACTCCCCCACCTTTAGTATTCCGGTCTGAGTTCTGGGGCTGAAAGGAATGGTATGAGTTGAATCCTCGTAGTGCTGGGGTGCTCTCTGGAGCCTAGAACCAGGTGTCTGTTACTGCACAGATATCGTTTTTCTCCATACTGAGGAGTGCCTCGAGTGCGTGCATCTTGAGGTTTAGACTTCTGGCATTGAGTAGCATTACCGTTAGTTTTTTATTTCTGGTTTTGTCTATGGAGGTGGGTTTGTCTTTTGAGCCTTGCCTAAAAAAGGCACTATGGGGGTGGCAAGAGCCTTAGCCAGTATTCAAAAGCCTAAGGGTGACAGGTGCAAGCTGTCCCTGGCAAAGCAACGTGGCTTGTCGAGCATGTCATCCCAGGCTGACAGACACTGGATCCCCTTTGAATGACACCAATAGCTTAGCCAATTGTTAAAATTGATCATTTTGTCTTTATACTGCGGCATCATTTTTGGTGAGGGAAATATGCTACTCAGGGTCAGGGTCATACCGGTCTGGGCTACATGATCAGACAGCTCCTCTATGTCTCTTTTCATGTAGTCCAGGGAGGTACATTTCAGGTCATTCACACCAACATGGACAATGACAGAGTCATATTTGTACCTGCTGTGGAGTGACCTGAGTGCCTGTGTTATGTGGTGGATCCTGGCTCCCGACAGGCAGCTTACATTGACCTTCTCCTTGTTCAGTCTGGTGATTGGGATGTCAGTGTGCCTGACAATAGAGTCTCCAATTACTAGTGTATTAGGTGTGATATTTAGCCTTGGGGCTGTGACTGTGTGGCACACTGACTTTGTGAAGTATGTGATACGTGAAAGTTGCTGTGAGGTAGCGGTTGCTTGGATGTCTGCTTTGGAGGTCTCTGCTGCTTTGGCAGATTTTTATTTAGAGCCTCCGAGCATGTTTTTGTGAGTTTATGTGTCTTGTTTGCTGGTGCGTTTGGTCTATGTGAAACTGGTTGTGTGGTTCGAGTGGTTTCCTTCTCCTCCTGACTGACTGTGCCAGTCTTGGGTTGAGAGAGCTCAGCCTCCAGTTTGGCTGTATAGTTGCATCTCTCACAAATATTTGAGTTTGTTGGAAGAAGGAGAGGGTTGTCTGTGTACATAAGGCAATTGTAACATTGCCTCAAGATTCCCGGATTTACCAGCTGGACTGGAAAGTATACCTGAAACTGCGCTTTGGACATGCCTGGATAGTTTAAAGAACTGGTTTATTGATTGTCCGGAATGGACGAATATGGAACCTTGTACTTCTGGATAGTATAAGGGGGTGTAGTGCTAAAGTTTGTTAGTGCTTACTGAGAAATTTGAGCAAGTGCTGGGCTGTAGAAAGAAGGTTGAGTGCTTACTTTGAGAGTTTGACTAGTTCTAATGAAAAATTGAAGAGCAGACTTTGTGGAGCCGGGAATCGTTAAAAATTGTTTAAATGGCGCTGTGCTAAAGCGGGTTTTTAGACAGGGAGTTTGAAATAGATAGGAAATGGCCCAAAACAGCCAATAAGCTACTAGTTACTGGGCTGACACCACTCCTCCAGGGACAGATAGGCTGCTCAGAGCTCCACACTTTTACTGGTGAACAAAGAAGCTTCCTCCTATCCAAGTAAGGATATGGGCAACACATGAAATATGACACAGCCTAGAATTCAGCAAGACCTGAAAATTGGACTATTCTAGTTGAGAAAAGGTGGGAAACAAGGATTTTTTTTTTTATTTTACTTATACAACAGAACTAGGCACAGGAATACAGTAAATGCTGTAGATCGGCTAGTGCACTTGACTGTGTAGCCTACAACTATTAAACAAGGCAAAACAACTTTTAAAGTGAAAAACATAAAAAAATGCAGACAAATGCAGAAAAACTAACTTTGCAGAACTCAGATAGTTAGAAAACTCGCTTTTCGGCGAGACTAAACAGCCACTGGTATTAAAGTAGAAAAAAAGTACTTATAATCTGTTAAAGTCTCTCTTTTGCTCTCTGCTGCTTGTAGAACTCTGCAGGATGTAGAGCTTGGTACAGTTCACTGAAAAGCTTGGTACAGTCCATTGGTCAAGGGTCACATGGTGGTGTACTCTTATATGTCCTACAACATGTATGGATGTGTGTTGTTGGTCTGAGGGCATGGTTGTGTCTGAGGTTTACATCCTAGAATACAGCATTTGACACTGTGTCCTTTACCTGACTCATCTGTGTCTTTCGTGGAGGTACCAGTCAGTACATGTGAATGGCCTCTATGTATGTGGGGACACCCCCACCTGGAGCAGTCCATACCTGTGTTATGGCCCACATGTCTGGTTCTGAGGTATATGGTGGTAGTGTTATTGTGCACTACACAGCCTTCAGCCAGGTGTTCCTCACTGCACAGATGTTTGTACTCCCCATTGTTGGATCTACAGTGAGCAGCTGTGATTATGGATGCTACACATCTCGCACTGGTTAGCATAAGCATGCAATGCAGTTGTCCTCTAGGTTTCAGGATGTTATCCTGTGTTTAGGACATTTGTCTTGGAATGGCACTATATGGGCGAATGAGACATGGGTATTATCCCCACCCCCTTGAATCATGGATGCATGTGATATGTGTCAAAGGCCTGTCTATTGTCAGTCATGTCATCCCAGAATGACAAACACTGCACAAGCTTGTACTTACAGCAGGACATTGGCACATTGTGTTGGCCAAGCAGTTGCCACTCCTAGCAAGGATCATTGTGTTGGTCAAGCAGTTTCCACTCCTAGCAAGACATCACTGTGAGTGGTGGTATTGTGCTTGGTATAGAATGGTACATCTTAGGTGATGGACAGCAGCAGACATTGTCAGATATATGTAGAGTAGCGTTCCTGCTAACAATGACAAATACTGACACCAGAGCACATTACAATGTGTTCTTTACATCTAACTGTTATAGCATGGCCACTGTGGCCTTCCATGTTTAGAATCAGAGTGCATCCCAGATGGCCCTGTGCTACTAAGTGTATGAGCATGCCCAGTATAACCTTGTGTAGATGGACACATAGTGCATTCCGAACAGCCCTGTGCTACTAAGTGTGTGAGCATGCCCAGTGACACCTTATGTCGGTTATGTGCCTCTGTGTATAGGGCATGGCCAATATAACCCTGTATAGTGATAGTAGTCGTCCATTCCACAGATGGGCATACTCCAGATCAGGATGGATTCCTACTTTAAATACACAGATTCACGGGTATGTACATCTTAACTGCCAGCATCCCTGTTGATGTTCACATTCCTAGAAGGTCATAATGACAGACTTGAAATGTGTAGTCTGTGTGGCGCGACTCGTAACTATGTAGTATTGTAAAAGTGATCTGTAGATAGGCAGGTGTTCCATTCCCACCATGGGTGTGTGTGTGTTGTGTGTTTGTCCCCATCTGCCTGAGGACTGAACAATGCTTTTAGACTGCTCACACTCCATACAATTCTTATACCCACCTTTGGCAAGGCTGATGATGTCACCCACCTACAAATATCCTTCTGGGAGTGCTGTGTCCCAGTAATCTTGGTAGCATGTTCTGTAACTGTGTAATGCTGTAGTGTAATAAAGTAGTAAGGTCGGTGTTCTAGTTCCAGATGTGCCAAGTGTGTGTGTGTGTGTGTGTGTGTGTGTCCGTCTGCCTGAGGAATGAATAATGCTTTTAGACTGCTCACACTCCATACAATTCCTATACCCACCTTTGACAAGGCTGATGATGTCACCCACCTACAAATACACCTCTGGGAGTGCTGTGTCCCAGTAATATTGGTAGCGTGTTCTGTAACTGTGTAATGCTGTAGTGTAATAAAGTAGTTAGGTCAGTGTTCTAGTCCCAGACTTGCCAAGTGTGTGTGTGTGTGTGTGTGTGTGTGTGTGTGTGTGTGTGTGTGTGTGTTTGTCCCCATCTGCCTGAGTACTGAATAATGCTTTTAGACTGCTCACACTCCATACCATTCCTATACCCACATTTGGCAAGGCTGATGATGTCACCCACCTAGAAATACACCTCTGGGTGTACTGTAACCCATTAATCTGGGTAGCGCATTGTGTAACTGAGTAATTTATTATTTATTTATTTATTTATTCCAGTTTGGTGACTGGGGAGGTCCACTGGGCTGAAGAGCCCATTTTCAGTGGAGGCCCGGGGAGAAAAGCTCCATAATACAATGTTACAAGACATAATGATTAAACAATTAAAAGTACAAATAAAATACAAAGATAATTTTGATTTACATACAAAGGGTTGAATTTTCAAACAGTAGATAGAATGCATTCAAGTAGGTAGTCCTTCAATTAAGCAACTTGGACGTTAAAGAGAGTGTCTGGGAGGATGATAGGCAATATGCATAGGGTTGGGAGAAGTTAGTTACGTTAGCAATGTATGACTATGAGAGAACTTTGGAAAGGTATGAAGGTTAGCCAGGAAAGGAGGAGGGGAGCTTGGGAGGTATAGAATGAAGTGAGCAGTTACATTTTCGGTGAGTTTCAGGTTGGAGAGGAGTTGTGTTTTGAAGAAGTGTAATGCTGTAGTGTGCTAAATTACTTAGGTCAGTGTTCTAATCCCAGACATGCCAAGAGTGTGGGTCTGCCTGCATGAGGCAGGTACAGTGCTTTGTAGAGTATGTACTCTCTGTACAAATCACATGACCACCTTTGTCATTGCTGCTGTTGTCACCCATCTAGGTATACACCTGTAGGTGTACTGCAACCCAGTATTCACCGTAGCACGTGCCCTAAAAGTGTATTGCTACAGTGTGATACCGTAGGTAGGGGTTTGTATACAGGACATGGCAAGTGTGTGTTTGTCTGTCAGAGCCTGTGTAGAGGTGGCTGTGAGTGTCTTACCATTGGACATGTTGGGAAACGGATTTTGTAGTTTTCCTATATGGTGTCCATCTTATGGCACATTGGCCACTTCACGAGGAGAACAGCTGTCAGTCAGCCATGGGATTGTGTTGGCAAGCCATACCCCTACATCTGGAAAAAGGCCCGGGGAACAAAGTATGCAACCCTACTAGTACCTCGTATATGTCCCGTGCCCATGTGCCATGCACAAACAAACTTGCCTAGGATATCCCGCTATGTTGCTAGTACCATGCACATTGATGACAGATAGTAGGCAAGGTGTGAATGCAGTGGCCTGCAGAGGACATGGCACCCTGTACAGCGGTACAATAGGCACATATATGCGGACATTGTGCCTTCACTATGTTCCAACTGGATGCCTGCAACATATGTGGTACCATCAAATGTGATCCACAGAGGCCATACAATGCTGTACACATGTACTCTGTATGGACCCATGCCACTCACACCATGGAATACCTGTATCATACTATCAATGCAGGTGCAGGGTCGACCTGCTCACTATAAGCAGGTTTCGCCACACCAGGCCAGTATTGGCATATCGGGGGATAACAGGCGTGTACACAACATGTGCCTGTCAAACCAAGTACACCTGTACATGTCACTGTACAGTATTGTGGGACATGCACATCACAGGCATTGTCCATGTGAAGGACTATCAAACACAGACATGGCATGCATTGCAACGCTATGGCCATACACATTGGTAACCAGGATGTCAGGGCAGATCATGCAGTACCCATCTGTGTGGGACACTGCAGACACTACACCCCTGCACTGCACACCATTGTCGGGTGACATGATGCCAAGGATTACCCCTCATCCAGCCTTGTACAGCCATCTTGCACAGCCAATCACTACACACCCATGAAGCAATGCATATATGCATGCCAGTACTGGCACCTTGTGTCTGCGTGTGGGTTGTGATGCTCCCAACCACAGCCACTACTAGTATAACCCTCATTGGCATACCAACAGATGTCAAACACTTTCACATGCCCTAGCCCATAGAACCTTCAGGTACCCCTGTGGTGCATGTAGTCCTGTGCATTACTGCAGTGTGGCAAACTAAGTAGTTAGGTTGTGTATTTGTGGCCCTGGCAAAGAGTGTCAATGTGTGTCCATTAGAGAGTGTGGTTGTGGTTATAATGGCGTCCGTTCATGTGGACAGCCATGTGTGCCACATCTAATGTATATCTACTATATCTCTGTTGCAGATGTCACTCACCTACAAACATATATGTTCTTAAAGCACAGCAACATGTCGCCTTTGTGGGACATGTAGTAACATCATGCACATGTAATAGTAATGAGTAGTCAGTCAGGGGTTTGACCCCTGTACTGTTAGGTATTTGGCAGACGATGCTTAGCGTTAAGTCTCCAAGCCCTTCCCTAGTGTACTTTGCCTGTCCCACCCACACATTTTCTGGAGGATGTGAAGGAGTACACCTGCACAGCAGCAGCATGTGTATTGCAAGTGATGGACATGGTCAGCTGATGGCCCCTGTACCTGTTGCAGTCCTCCTCTAGCTGATTGCATGTGGAACAGCTGTGATGGTGTTCCCATAGCCATCTGCATGATAAACACAGTACACTATCTAGGGAAAACATGTTGGTATTTAGCCATGACAGTAGCTGTGAGTGGTACCTGGATGTGGTGTTCTGACATGGCATCAGAGATGATATCTGGATGTACCTCAAACACAGTGGGAAATAGCCTAAAGACAGGAGGGTGATGTGCCACACATCACTACAGCATGCAAGTGTAGCTATGCTGCATTGATACTACTGCCTGTTTAACGTGTGTGGTAATGGCTATTCTTCATGTTATAATACAGACATGACAGTATTCTGTTCATGAGGGAACCCCATCTGCAGGGCCATCTGTGAACTGGTCAGTTTGTTCAACCATTTATTTCCTGTGTTACACACTGAACACACATCTGTGCACAGCAGAAGCATAGTGTGAGGATTGCAGACAGTACATGATGATAGGGATGTGTTACTGCCATTGCATCCCTGACTGGACATGTGTCACATGAGACAGTGGTATGACAGACACTGTCTGGGGTTCCCAGTGACAAGCCAATAATGGGCAACTGTTCATAGCTGAGGTCACACATCTACTGCACATTGTACAGATGGCATGCAGTATATATATGCATGTGTTGTGCTCCCTCTGCAAATGTATACCATCTGTTGTGTTGGGTTGATGGTGATATCTATGCATACTGTTGTAGGTAATCCTGTATGCTGGTGCCTATTACTAAGCCATATGTGGGTTTAAACTGCAACACCATAGGCTGAATGGGTTGGGAGGTCCTGGCAGAACCTCCTGTCCCACTTCAGCTGACCATGGCACCGGGCACTGGCACATTTGGTGCCCAGCCTTGGACATCAGCCTCTGTTGGCTCTGCACCACCTTCTGGTGGTACCACCACTGAGGTTGGAGCATGTCCCCCCTGGGAGCAGGACCAGACAGGTACATGTCTGCTGTTGTGCGGTCCTGGACGTGTTGCGTTGGGGGCTCACTAAGGGGTTCCGAAGCCAGATATGCAAACTCAAGGGCGGAGTCACATTTACAGGGTGATGCTGCCCCTCCTGGACAGCCCCCAGCACTGCCTCCTTTGCAGCTGTTTAGGTGCAGTGGCGGCTGCCCATGGCTGGGGACCTCCATCCCACTGTTCCCATGGCCTTGTGAATGCCGAACACCTATCCCTTTCAGGGGTGTATCCCCCCACATGTGTCATATACCAACCCTGTATGCTGTCATGTCTGTGATCCTACCCTATCTATCCTCCACGGCCATACCTACACTCCTTCCCCTACATCCAACCCTCACCACCGGAAACAACAGGCCAATTGGCTCCTAGGACAACATCTGCCGTATATGTAGCTGTCCATTTCACACATGTGCACACTGGACACATGTAACCCTTGTAATATGCATCACAACATACTCCTGTTATCCTCACCCCTGTCCCTCAGGCACACTATCCTGGTATGCACATCACTCATAAATGGTCCAGGTACATGTGATGAGGATGACCCCATTGTACACACAATACTACTAGTCCCTCTATGGTTACCCCATTTATCATTATCATGATGAAGATGTTTGTTAAATAAAATAAGATTTCAATACACAGGAGGTTCAGGTTAAAAAGTTTACTAGTGTACACCAGGAGGCAAAAACGTACAAGTACAGAATTTTGTCTGACATGAAACAGGAAGCACACAATTTTATATAGGTTTAACATTTAAGCTCTGCCCACATTACTGACATGATATGTCAAAGGGCATCTACATCACTTTAGCTTACAGTCTTCTATTCATAAAGCTGTTGATGCTGTATATTTAAAAAAAAAACTTTTCCTCTAGATACAACATGGCTTTGCTATCCAGCTGGTTAGACATAATGTCTTTCTGTAAAGTTACTTCTTCAAGGTTTTATATCAGTTCGAATACAATAGCAGCTTCAGTTTTTTAATACATGTCTTTGTTCTCTGTTTCTTCTTTAAAAAAAAAAAAAAATACTTTTTCCCTTTTTTTACCCCCAGCCTTTTTCTTAAAATCCAGGGGATTTTTTGGAAAAAAAAGGCACCCAACCCGGGTTCTTTCCCTTTTTTTGCAAATTCCCAAAGTTCCCCCCCACCCCAGCCCCCACCAAAAGGTTCAAAAAGGTGGAAAAAGTTGAAAAATTACATTTAACCCTTTTTTCAAGAAGTTTTAAAAAAAAAAAAAAAAAAAAAAAAAAAAAAAAAAAAAAAAAAAAAAAAAAAAAAAAAAAAAAAAAAAAAAAAAAAAAAAAAAAAAAAAAAAAAAAAAAAAAAAAAAAAAAAAAAAAAAAAAAAAAAAAAAAAAAAAAAAAAAAAAAAAAAAAAAAAAAAAAAAAAAAAAAAAAAAAAAAAAAAAAAAAAAAAAAAAAAAAAAAAAAAAAAAAAAAAAAAAAAAAAAAAAAAAAAAAAAAAAAAAAAAAAAAACCCCCCCCCCCCCCCCCCCCCCCCCCCCCCCCCCCCCCCCCCCCCCCCCCCCCCCCCCCCCCCCCCCCCCCCCCCCCCCCCCCCCCCCCCCCCCCCCCCCCCCCCCCCCCCCCCCCCCCCCCCCCCCCCCCCCCCCCCCCCCCCCCCCCCCCCAAACCCTTCCTTAAAGCTCCCCAGATTTCAATTTTTAAAAAACCTTTGCCCCCAATAAGGTTTGGGGGAATATTCCTGCCCAGGATATAACACTGTCACCAAGTCCATATGAGTCAATTTACTTTTGTCTTTCATGGCATTATGATCTTTCCAGCCAGCTTGATCTTTCCGACTGGATTCACAGGTTTTCAACTGGACCTTCAGGCTTCGAGCTGCTTCTCTCACGTTTCGTATCTTACAAAGGTAATTCTGCAGTATGTCTTATTGCGGAACCAAATAACCCAAAAACAACTGCGGACCAATTTTCAGGTAACCATTTATATGCCTTTTTTCCCACAAATAAAATAACAGTTTTCTACTTTAGTACTAATAAGCATCAGCCCTGCATGAAACATTTTCTGATCTATAACTGACAATTGTTTAAACAAAACTGGATTTTTGCGAATGTCATTCATAGTTGTTTTCAATGAGTTCAAATCTGAGTCATAATTGGTATTGCAAAAAGTATTGCCATTACCATTCTTAATATAACATCAGTAAGATATGGTTATATTACAGTTGCTCCAGCCCACCTGGAGGGTATCATTTTTACAAAAACATACAACTCCTTTTTGTGTGACAGGTAAAAATAAAGCTATGTTGTCTTGTGATCTCACAGTTCCTGTATCAAAAAGTAAATTCTCCCAAGTTTCATTTATCCCCAAAGGGACAGCAGGCATTATCAGTCCTCCATATGCTGTTGGTATAGCTGTACAAACCCAGCAATTTGAAATGTTCATAGTCTCTGCATATACACGTTTCATGGCTAGGTATGTGTTAAAATTTGGATGCCAGTCTATAGACGTTTTGTCACACCTTCCCACTTTCACTTGTGTGGTTGTGTGTAGGATAAACCACAACAAGAGGAAAATTGTCACAATTACAGTCAATAAATGTACACTCAACAAAATGATTATGCAACATCTCTGGGGTTGTTCTAAATTTCTATTTGTTTTGTTTTTGGCCATCTCAGTCTGGTTGTGTATCAGTCACAAAGTTTTTATCAAGTTGAAAGTTCTTTACCAGTTTACAATGTGTCAAATGAACCCAGGACGTCCTCTCGGCCACTCTGACTGCAGTAGGCATTGCCAACAGAACCTGGTATGGTCCCTCCCTCTTTGGACTCGCCCAATTCTTCCTTTTTGTCACTTTCAGCCAAACTCACAACCCTGGGGCCAAGACTGCTTCCACCGGTCTGGTCTGTTCCTTATCTGAAAAAGAGTTAAACTGCAAAACAGATTTATTTGTTAACAGTTTCCTCATATAACTAGCTAATGAACTTTCAGCCTCTTGCTCTGCAGGCATGAGAGCTTTCCACTGAGGCACATAATATGCTCTCCCAAAAAACATTTAAAAGGGAGTCAAACCCTTTACATTTGGAACCGTTCTCATACTCAGCAGTGCTAAAGGCAGACAGTATATCCAATTATTTTGGGTTTCCTCTACTAGCTTCCTAAGTTTACTATTTAGGGTACCATTGTACCTTTCCACCAGTCCTGCTGACTTTGGGTGGTAGGCACAATGGCTCTTTAAGGAGATACAAAAAAACTCCCAAGTTGGTGGATTGTCTGGTTTACGAAATGTGTGCCGTTGTCACTATAAATCCTTTCCGGAATGCCAAATCTAGGGATTACTTCTTTTATCAGGGCTTTCACCACTGTTGCTGCATCCGGGTTTTTGGTTGGAAAAGCTTCTACCCATTTAGAAAACATGTCTACAATAACTAAACAAAACTTTTTCAATTCACATTTATTCAATTCTATGAAATCCATACAAATAGTATGGAACGGGTATGGTGGTATAGGAAAACTTCCTTGCTTGGTTTTAAATGCTCCTTGTGCATGGTGCTTGTTACAAGTATGACAAGCTGCACAAAATTTTTTTTGTGTAGTTTGTGTATCCATATGTTTGGAATATTCGATTTACTAACTGTACCATCCCCTCTGTTGAGACATGGCACTGCCCATGGCTCAACAAAGCTGCATATCTAAACAAATTAGACGGCAATATCGTTTTTTTTCTTTGGAAATGTAGAGTCCATTCTCAAGAATTGCACCTCGTTTTACCCATTTTTGTTTCTCTGCTTTTGTAGTAAGCATCTGCATTGTTTTTAACATGTCTAAATCTAAAATCTCAGAGGGTTGTAATTCCTCATTTAAAAGTAAAGTTTCTGAGTCTGAGGCTGCTTGCTTTGCAGCTGCATCAGCTCGTGCATTGCCTTTTGAAATCTTATCCTGCTGTTTCGTATGAGCTACACATTTACAAATAGCTACTTTGGTAGGTAACTGAATAGATTCTAATAATTCCAAAATAAATTGTGCATGATTAATAGGTTTTCCACTAGATGTTATCATTCCTCTATTTTTCCATTGTTGTGCAAATACATGTACTGTAGAAAAAGCATACTGACTATCAGTATATATGTTCACACACTTGTTTTTTGCTAAAGTACATGCCCTCATCAAAGCTATCAATTCTGCTGCTTGTGCAGATAAGTTGTGTGGTAAGCATTGAGCTTCTAAAATTTCATTGTCTGTAACTACTGCATACCCTACCAGATTCTTCCCTGTAGGACCCCTTCTGCATGAGCCGTCCACGTAATATGTCACCTCGGCATTATCCAAGGGCATATATGTGAGATCCTGTCTAGGTAAAGCTAACTGTTCAATTTCCTGCAGGCAGCTGTGTGGTGTGCCATCTGCAGGAGTTGGGAGTAATGTTGATGGATTTAATGTCGTACATCATTCAATTGTCATATGAGGTTGGCTCAGCAGTATAGTCATACATGAAAGATGTGTAGCAGGAGAAAGGTATGCCACTTTTTCTTGCAGTAAAATTATTGCAACTGCATGAGGCACTCTCAATGTGAGAGGGTGGAATAACACCACTGAGGCTGAAGCCTGTACTGCCATTGCAGCTGCAACTACTGCTTGTACACAGTGAGGCAAAGATCGCGCCACTGGGTCTAACTGTGATGAATAGTAGGCTATGGGGCATTGCTTGTCCCCATGTTGTTGCGTCAATACTGATGTCATATATCCTTGTTTGCAATCTACGGTCTGAAAAAAACTTTTGTGATAATTTGGAAGTCCTAAAACTAATGAAGAAGGTATCAACTGCTTCAACCTGCAGAAAGCCATTTCTGCTTCGGTTGTCCATTGCAAAATATCTTGTGCTGCCATTGGTGTCTTATATATCAAGTCAGTCAGTGGAGCAGATTCCAAAGCATAATTTGGTATCCAGCTCTGGCAAAAATTAGTTGTACCCAAGAAAGACATCATTTCCTTCTTGGTTGCTGGTTTAAATGCTTGCAAAATTGCTGTTTTTCTTTCCTCATCTAGTATTCTACCTTCATTGGATATTACATATCCCAAGTATCTAACTTGTTTTCTCCAAAGTTGTAACTTACTTTTGTTTACTTTGTGTCCTTGTGTTGCAAATTTCAATAATGCTACAGTATCCTCCCTGCACTGTTGCTGGGTGGGGGCTGCTAGCAAGATGTCATCTACGTAAAGTAAAATTTGACTACCTCCCGGAGGGGTAAACCCTGCCAGGTTGCTAGCCATTTCTTGTGCAAATATTGTTGGGCTCTCACAATATCCCTGCGCTAGTCATATATGATACCTTTTACCCTGAAATGTAAATGCAAACCAATATTGACTATCAGGATGTATAGGTATTGAAAAGAAAGCATTGCTAATATCTACCACAGAGAAATATTTCCGTTGTGGTTCTAAATCGTTTAACAAGGTATGTGGGTCTGGCACAGTAGGTGCTCTAGGTATTACTGCATTATTTACAGCTTGTAAATCTTGTACCATCCACCATTCCCCGTTTGCTTTTTTAACAGGAAATAGGGGTGTATTACATGGTGAATCAGGAGATTCTACCAGTACTCCTTCTTTGAGTAATGCTGCTATTATAGGCTTAATTTCTATTTCTGCATCCTTTCTCAAAGGGTATTGTCTTTTCTGTGGTCTAAAAGCTGACTTTGGGGTTATTGTAACTGGTCCTGCTGTTCGAATAAGTCCTACATCTGACTTGCCTGTTGACCAAAGAGTTGTTGGAATTTCACATAAGGCCTTTTCTTCTTCTAATAAGAACGCTAATCAGCTGTCCTCACTAGATTGCAAGTGTACAGCTGGATGTGTCTGTGTTAACCAATTCAGTTTTTGTTTTTGTATCCCTTGTTCTGACAGTTCTAAATAAGTCTGTTTCTCCCATCTTGTTACTTTTTCTCCTAAATCTGCCCATTTAACACTTTTGTTCTTTGTCAAGCTGACATGTGGTAACCGATTTGATCTATACAATGCAAGGAATTCTTGAAGTAACGAACAGTTAACTACACTGTTCCCCTCAGTATCCCAGTACAAAGTACGCAAAACCAATCTAGTTGTACGATTTCCAAACAATTCTTGCTCATACTCTCTATCAGGTCCTGGTGTAGTACAGTAGTATAGAGTACAGTGTAACAAATGCTGTCAATCAGTGTCGAGGGAGGGGGCTTTACTGATGGCTACGTTCATCAGTTCCTCTTTTACTGCCCCTGGACCAGTCGTAACTAGGTCCTGGCTGTACCAGTAAAAAGTTTCACCCTCCGATCGCACTACAAAGGTATCCATTTGTCTCTGTGCCTCCATACCTTGTACAGTTGGAACTACTGCTATGCCAAATATCTGCATAAGGTCCCTGCCCAATAGGTTTACTGGACACTTTGCAAAAACAATAATTTTACTTCTCTGGTCATACCTGAAACAGGGTCAGTTATTGCTATATCATGGGAAAGTGGTTCCCTGTATAGCTGTCCATTTGCGGCTTTTACTAGTATATAATCATTTGATTCGGAATGTTCTGGTAACTTGGAGGGGTGTATCAAAGTCCGTGATGCTCCTGAGTCACACAGGAATTTGACTTCCCTTCCCTCCACCAGAAGTGTAACTTCCGGTTTCGTATCTGCTAAGTAGAGCTCTAAACTCAATAATGCTAAGTCCAAAATTTCACTTTCTTCATCCTCCATATCTGCTTGCTCTTCCTCTACACCTTCTATCACATTTACATTTGTTTTTTGTTTATCAACTTTTCCTGATGATTTCTGACTTTTACTTGATGTATCCTCACTATCATATAGTCAATCCTGATCTCCTTTATCGTCTGTAATTACCTTTTTGTTTTGCCTACAATCCCTTGCTAGATGTCCCTTTTTCCCACACTTGAAGCATTCACATCTCCTTTTTCTTTCTTCAAAATCTTCTGATCGTTTGTCAGACTGTTTGTTCCCCTGGGCATTTTTCTTGCCCTTTTTATCTGACTGTAATACAAATACTTCAGCTCCGTCTTCAGCAGTGAAGACTTGCGCCTTCTTTTTCTTTTTGTTATTAAAATGTCTCTCAGCATGTCTAGCGTATTCGAGTAAGGCTTGTAGCCTCCCTGTTCGATGGTCTATCATATGCTCTGTAATGAAGCTACTAATAGGTGCAATGCAACCTTTCAAAAATGCATTTTTTAATTGTTGTTCATACGGGGATTCATTTGTTTGGTTCTCAGGAACCGACATACCGCTATGATTATTAAAACATTCTAATAATCTAGCATAATACCCATCTATTGTCTCATTTTCCTGTTGTATGGATTGATTAATGCAAGTCCAGTCTGCTCTAGGTTTCCATTTTTCAGAGATTCGGTCTGTTAGACCTTTCACTCTGTTGTCTAACTCTGCGTCACTATGTGGGAGTGGTTTAAATTCTGCATTACGAGGATTCCAGTTGCCACAATTCATGTGCCAATCTGGACCTATAATTTGTCTTACTACTTCTTCTACTTTTTCCCCATTCAAGTGGTAACTCAACCTCATGCCTTGTAAATGTTCTAAAAATTTTGTAAAATTAACTTTCAGATGGGGGATTCCCTCAGTAGCCTTCCGGATATCTTCCGGTGTCCATGGTCTATATACTAAGAGTGTTGGGTCCTGCCCTTCCTGTCCTGCCTGAGGATTTGGAACTTCTATAAGTGGGCATATTTCTTCCTCACTCTCATCCTGTAGATTTCTCTCTATTTGATATAATTCTGTGTCCCTATGTGTTTTACGTGTTCGGGACCTGGTTTCAATAGGATCTCTAACAAATGGTTGTGGTCTTGCTGAAACCAGGATAACGCAGAGGCGGACCAGCCTGTCCACTCGCTTCATATCCTGAAAAGGGTAAGGGAGGGGGCAAGGGAGGAGGAGGAGCTGTTGCTATTACCAAGTTATTATCCTCTTTGTCTAAAAATAATAATTTTGAATTTTTAAGCTTCTGTTCTCTACAATTTGCTTCCTCAATCCACCTGTGTGCCTGAGGAATGCCTAATTGGCATTGCTTTTTTGCCTGACCTCCCACATCAGATTTAAGCTGTTTAAGGAGTTTCACTAGTGAAGTTTTATCTAGTTTACCATCAAATTCATATTTACTAACCCATTTCATATAATACCTAACGTTATCAGGACGTTGTAATTGCATGTATTTTGCGTCTTCGGTTAGGGGCAGATCTCGCGATGTTTTAGAGCACTGATTACCCATGTCAAAGAAAATGTTACGTATCCCCTTTTTATCACGTGATATCAAGTTCTCAGTTCCTGTTCACAATTTATCTAGAATAACTGCCTACCTTATTCTGTTACCCTGATCTATGACCAAATATACAGTACTTCCTTTTGTCCCTGATCTGCAAAACAAATCTTGACAACAATATACTGTAACCTAGTACTTGATCTAAAACAGAAAAAAGGCAAATTCTTTCTACCTGAGCCTCCGGTATTGAGAAAGTCCAAGTTCCGCTTTTCGGCCACAGATCAGAAAGTGGCAGCCTCTTTACACGACAATTCAGTCTGAGGTCTTTTCACTCAAAAAGAACCATTTCGGTAACTTCTCCTGCGCAGTATTCGACCACCGATATGCTCTGATCTGCGGCTTACCAAGGGAATTCCATCTGCGAAGGACCAAACTGTTAAATAAAATAAGATTTCAATACACAGGAGGTTCACGTTAAAAAGTTTACTAGTGTACACCAGGAGGCAAAACATGTACAAGTACATAATTTTGTCTGACATGAAACAGGAAGCACACAATTTTATATAGGTTTAACATTTAAACTATGCTCACCTTACTGACGTGATATGTCACAGGCCATCTACATCACTTTAGCTTACAGTCTTCTATTCATAAAGCTGTTGATGCTGTATATTAAAAAAAAAACTTTTCCTCTAGATACAACATGGCCTTGCTATCCAGCTGGTCAGACATAATGTCTTTCTGTAAAGTTACTTCTTCAAGGTTTCATATCAGTTCGAATACAATAGCAGTTTCAGTCTTTTAATACACATCTTTGTTCTCTGTTACACTTTCTCACACAGCTGCGTGCTATCTCAGTAATACATATACAAGGCCAAATCATTCCAACAGGAAAGAGCAGAAGATTTCATTATTTCACACATTTAATTTCCTGATCCAGCAGATAATCACTTGTGAAAAGCATAAACATTAAAACTTGCTAAGCTAGCATTCTGCCAGGGTCAAAGATCAGCTTTGCTTCAAGCCACACTGCAGTTCCAAAACTACTTACATTTACACATGAATTAATCCTTACTATTATATGATTAATAGACTAAAATGCATTATATACTACTTTACTTTATAAACTAGCATTTCTCATGTATTCAAATACACATTTTTCTAACAATGTTGCACACAGCACCTTGCAAAAGTACTGTTCACACATAATGATTGAACAGGTAATGTTGTGTTGATGTACATTACATGCACAGAGTGATGTATACGACCAATGTACAAATATTTGCGTGTATGACTGACACATGTCTGTCTGAGGGAGTCTTGAGATCACATAGAACAATACCACAACATAATACAGGCATCGCTGGTGTTTCCTGTTTCATTCATTTGTAATGCTTTGTTGCCACATGGTATGTTCCTGATATATCTCTATATATGTATGTACCTATATGCTGGACATAAACACTCACATATACATCTACATGATGGGATACATTCCTATACTGCTGAATGACTGCGCTGTATGATACGTTTGTGGTACTGTCCGTTGTCTGTATATCTACCATAGCGTATTGGTAATTCACATTAGCTGTGTGTGCCGGGTCCTGGTTCCTAGCCTTGCAGAGGACGTTTATTTGCTTGCATGGCAGAACAAGACCATTGGATATGGAGGGTATAAGGCACATTAAAGCAGTTGGAAGTGGGTGTGCATGGGTTTGCATGATGTTAAGCACTGCTGACCTCTGGTTACAGCTTCTTATACTCGGTAGCCTCTACATTGCTTTACCAGTGCAATACTCGCATACTGGTAGCCAAACAGGCTTACACCCTCTCGCTCCCGCACTTGCAAATGCACCGACATTGGTGCTTGCATCTGACACTCACACACCTGGGTGGGAGCAAGGACCACAATATTACCTTGTGATATTTGTGTGTTCCTCATACAACCTGCTCCCATCTGGCTGATACATGGGAACCGAGACTCTTCAATACAGGCAAGTAATTGGGTTTTGGGAACCACATCTGTCGGCCAAGTCATGCTACCACATACCTATTATAGGTTGGCCACCTTTTCAATTGGCCAAGGTGGGACTTTAGGGTTAACACCTGTCCCACTTTGCAAGGGACAGTCCCTCTTTAGGCAGTTATGTCCTACAAAAATAATCAAGACATAGCAAATGTCTTGCGATTACTGGACAGAATTCTATCCTATGTTTCTTTAATAGTTGCATAAAACAGTTATTTTATATATGAACCCTCTATATGTTATGTGAAGTAGCATAAGCAATTCAAATGTTACTAGAGTAAGCTGTTATTTGTGCAAATAAGTACAATTCTGTACTATGCATGGCTGTAGGTATGTTTTGTCCTGAAAATCTGACATTTCTACAGAACATGTCCCACTTTGGGCATTTGAAAAGATGGCAACCCTATAGGACCTTTATGTAGAGGCGTCAGATTTTGCAGGGCAAAACATACCCACAGCCAGTACAAAGGAGAGTACTTCACTGTTTTGCCTAAATAAAAGGTTATTCTTGTAGCATTATAGTTGCTTATACTGTTTCTTATAACATTTAGGTGTTTCAGATACAAAATAATTGTTTTATGCAACTACTATAGACAATATAGGAAATCTTTGTCCTAAATCATAGGACATTTGCCATAATTACAATTATTTTGCAGGACACAACTGCCCAAAGGGGAGTGTCCCTCGCAAAGGTAGACAGGTGGTAACCCCAACCCTATTATTCTATCATCTTTCTAAGGTAGTCGGCAGAATATATGCTTTCTCTCACTAGCAGACCTCTCATATGAATGGGGAAGAATGAACACTGAATCAGGGAAACTGCATAACAACCTCAGGGACACATTTAGAAGTTTGGCGCTATAAGCCTGACACATTGACAGACCCAGAGCATATGTATTCATACACATTGTCTGAGGTATATGCTGTTTATGATTCTTACATGTTGTCATTATTTACATGTATTCCGCCACCTTTCCTCCTAATATCACTAGTTCTAGGAGGGTTTAGTTGGGACAGAGTTAGATTCTGATTCTTAATCATGGACATCCCTGGTAATCGGGGACAGTTCAATGATATGGTCCCTATGTGTTCCCCCAATGGTTTACAGACTATCCAATGGATGTGCTTTTAAGGTTTTGGAGGTATGGGCATCTGCTATACTAACATAGGAATATTATTTACATGCACAGGGCGATCCTAATACGGCTCTGCCAGCCAACACCTACATACCTAGGCCCATAATCACATACCCATAGTTCCCCTACCTGCTACTCCTCTACAGCACTCATCCTTACTGTGGGTGTAGGTGGGGTATAAACACACCCCTACACACTGCCCACTCTCCCCGTGTCAGGACACATGTCGTACGTTGTGTCAACCCATGTGTTATCAGGCATGCACAACCTACTGGTCCGTGTACATCTACAGCCTGGTCGCATCAATCATTACAGGGCCTGGCTCCAATCACTAAATTTTTGGTGTCCCACAAGGGACATCGCTGTCCATGTTTCAAGTGTAGACCTTGCAGATCTCTCCCACTGGAAGTTTCCTGCCGGTGGTCTGGGAAGCAGTGGTGTATTTACTTTTATTGCATGTCTGTATGTCTCACCGGCCTAGTTGGGTGGGAGTGGGGTGTAGACATTTGTTTATTGGACCTCCCACCAACACATGCCCGAACTGAACATATGTTACCCGTAACTGCTGTATCATTTCCTAGGTATATACATGTGTATATTTACTGTAACATATATATATATATATATATATATATATATATATATATATTTTTTTTTTTTACATTAATATATACAGATATATCTACATATGTATGCATACATGTATATTCATATCTTGCTGTCTATGTGTGCATATATATATATATATATATATATATATATATATATATCAGGGGTATCCAACCTTTTCAGTTGCAAGGGCCGCATTGAGTCAACAGAAATGGTCTGGGGGCAATGCAAGTGAGGACCAAAAAAAAAAGTCTCTCACATAAACTGAAGAGCAAAAAAAAAAAAAAAAAAAAAAAGAAAAAACGACTAACTAAAGAGCAAAAGACTCAAAAGACCCCAGGTATATGCCCACTGGCTGTATTATAGGTGAATTTGAACAATAAATAAATTAATAAATGCATAATATTTGCCCTAAAATTCAATATCTCATTCTAATTATTAAAAAACAGTTGTAATAGTTGCATAAAACAGTTATTCTGTATTTAAAAATACCTAATGTTATAAGAAATAGAATAAGCAACTAAAATGCTACAAGAATAAGCTTTTATTTTAGGCAAAAAAGTTAAGTTTTATCCTTTGTACTGCTCACGAGTATGTGTCGCCCTGTAAAATTTGATGTTTGTACCAAAAATGTCCCACTTTGGCCATTTGAAAAGGTGGCAACCCTAAGTTCAATATATATTACAGTTCACAAAACTGGTTTGTTGAATATGTTAGTAGAGGCCATCAAATAAAAATGACTGAATGACATTAAGCCAGAGATGTAGCTATTAAGAAAAGGAATAATCTATCAAGCAAAAAACTTTCTGCTCCCTCAAAGTTCACAAAGCAGAGCATAACAACTACTTCCTTCACACAAAGCTCATAGGGCAATTCAATAAAATAATCAGATGTGCTGTGCATTTACAATGGCCTGTGTTTCCAGCTTGGTACGAGTTGCAAAATGATGAAAATCTTGCCTAGCGCTAGCAGCCAAACAACCAACTTAAGTACAAGCATGAACCAAAATAATTTTCATTTAAAAGTGAACAAAACTATGCAGCAAATCAAGCACTGCAAAACATCCAGGACTGGTTTATTAAAAGTCTTCTGTAGATGCAGACATTTTATTCCGCTCATGCATTAACTTTTTCATGCGCTTTGAAAGCAGAGAGTTTCTCTTTCTAAAAATACATTATCTATTCTACAGATTAGGTCAGCTTCTTAACAAGTTTCTACTCTGCATTATTCACAGCGTATTGTGCAAAATTTCCAAAACCTTTATACTTGTACGTACACCAATAGATTGGAATTCCAAAATCAGGGCCAGCAGTACTGTAAAAACTCTTAAATGCTTTTGTACTTATTATTATTACTTTTTCCAGTAAGCCTTTTCATGCAGAGGAATACCATAGTAATAATAGTACTCCCACAAATACCCTCTGAAAATAAATATATGCACTTTTACTGAAAAAGTGTTTCCCAATGACTAAGACAGCATACCCGATCATTCAGCCATTGTCCTCCAATCATAATCCAATCTTTAATTAATGTCTTTTTTGAAAAAAATAAAAAAAACAATAATTTTTACACATTTACGTGACACCATCAATACTACTGACATCTAAATCCACAAAATATTTACATTCCTAAGTCACTCATTCCCATATAATGGCTTTATTGCCAAAAGTACTGAGCCATGTTTGAAGCATGCAAACCAACAAACAAAAAAGAATAAAATTACTTTTTTTGTCTTAAAATAAAATTTAGCTTTAGTTTACCTTGGTAAATTATTCCAATACACTACATGACTGAAATGCATCAGTGGTGTGTGCAGTATATTCTCTGGGCACTGTACAATGTCTCCAGTGTGCTAATGTGTCACTTTCAAGGTATATGACGTGCTATGCCTTTATGTAGAGGCGTCAGACGTAGACTGGGGTTGTGAGTAATGATTGTGAAGGTTTCTACACTTGTGAGAAAAGGCTTGAAGCAGAAATATCTGTATTTTTAGTGTCTTGTATTATATGCTAATTGTTCCATCTTGCCACATTTGTTAGCAATTATTGTCTAGTGTAGATCTAACACAATACAAGTTGACCTAATGACAATGTATACCCCACTTGACTCAGAAAAAAAGTATTTAGGACTGCCCCTAGACATGCCTTTCCTTCAGCAAATGCACTGACAAGACCATTACCAAAACACTGACCCAACACAACCTTTGTTTTATCTTGGACAACTCTCGCATCTCCTGCTGAAATAATTATATAACGCAAATTGCAGCTTTCATCGTATTTGTTAATGCAGAACCCATTTCCCACATGTACACTTGAGAACAGCATTGCAAAAACAAATGACCAAATCCAGAGCTCTGTGAGACACCACTGCTAATGCCCATCAAGACAGACAGGTAACCCCACATCCTGACTTGTCTGCGTGTTTAAAATCTCCAATCTGTTAACTCCAGTAACCTGCAAAGCCTGGCTTAGCCAAAATGTGTTAATACCCAAACTGGAATAAGGACTACCTTAATCAATAACATTCCATTCTAGTGCAGAAATTGAAAAACTACAAATCGCATTCAGTGTAATATGCAGATCTCCTCATTGACCAAAGAACCCACCAATGCCATGTGTTGGAACATTACACATGGCTACCACTCAGAGAGAGCACCTTTTCTCTGTCTAATTTTCAAATTCTCAGTCTAGGTCCAATATTAAGCATCCTTCAGTCAACTATAATTATAGAATAAGTACAAACTTCTATCACAGTATTATGTATTTGTCTCCTTAAAAAAGTCCAACCATTGTCTGATATAATTTAAGAAAAATGTATCTTTTTTCCCTTTGTGCAGAATTTCATTTCTAGTCAGTATGATCAGTCAATAGTTTATTAAGTCTGCATAAGTGTCATATTATTTCCTACAGGAATTATTGTACTTTTCATTAGATTCTACAGTTCATTGCATTTTGAGGTTTTTTTCCCCTCAGAAATTATCTATCACTGTAAAACGTTTCTGGTCTTGTCTTATTCCACTTACTAGTAGTGTATCTGGAAATGCAGGTGTCTGCAAATCATAAATGAATCAAATAGCACAGAAACTATTGTCATACTAAGGGAGTACAATCCCTTGAGCACCAGCTCTGTTAATGTTAGTTACTTCAGATACAAATGACAGCAAACATGATACCACTGGCCAACATAGTGATCGGGTATGAATGACAGATTCCCTAATATGGACAAATTCTTTCTGCTTACAAAATAAACTAATTTATCCACTATTTGTACCTAAAACAAACAAAAACAAATAAAAGTCTGTTTACAATATGTCAAAGGCCACAAAACAGTGGCAGCTGCTAAACAAAAATATGCTGATGTCATCGCCTATGATTTTCTAAATATGTGTTTTTTAAACTGACTCCCACACCCATGAAACAATGTTAAATATGCTATTTATATTTGCAACAGAAAAGTTTTGGCAACTTTTACATGCTAAGATAAGAAAGAGAAAAAAGTCTTTGTATTTCTTAGCAGGAACTAAAACATTTATACTACCTTAAATAATCTGTTAGCACAGTATTATTTATTTTGCTTTTGTACTTCCAGACAAATATTACTAGCATCACTTTAATCCTTATGCCTAAAAACTATATCCTGACCTCAAAATAAATTTCTGCTTAGCATATGACAAAAATATCTTTATTTACATTACAGATCACATCAGTTCATCTCTGTTTCTTATCCTTATCCTGTTAATTTACCTGTCCTAGAAGAAAAATCACCTCTTGAATTCACATAGGCTTACAATGAAGCAGATGCCTTCTAAGAATTCAGTCATTTACAAGACATTCATTCTAGAATAGCTTAGCTTACCTTTTACTGCTGTAGAATAGATGTTGTAGTAGTCAGTATAAATCCACTTTCTTCTCCGCGATCTCACTCCTTCCTTCACCGCAAATGAAAAAAACGACCGAACGGTGTTTTTAGCATCGCATACCAGCGAAAGATGCTGGTATGAAAAAACATGAAAAAAGAAAGTTGGCGCATCGCGCAGAACAGCAGAAGTACGCGGACGTGTAAACACACGGAAAAAAAGTTAAATTTCAATTAAATTTAAATTTAAGGGTCGCGGGCCGCATGGAAGAACTCTGAGGGCCGCATGCGGCCCGCAGGCCGTGGGTTGGACACTCCTGATATATATATATATATATATATATATATATATATATATATATATATATATATATAGATATATATATATCTATATATAAATATGATCTAACAACATATGGGTCTATGGTTGTCTGCATATGTATAGATTCATATGTGGGTATGTATCTGTATTCTTTCTCTGTATGTATACATTCGTACTACGGTGAGGGAGAAGCATATGTCTGTCTCGCTATGGGTACATATACACACACATAGCTCTACTTATATACGTCTACATCTGGTTATTCCATTCCATGCCATATAGATTACACTTTGCTTTAGTGGGACTCACAGTGGGTGTGGCTGCTCGTTGGGCGATGCCTATGCCCAATGAACACATTCGCTTGCATCCCTAGGGCTGTCCATATTGGCCAACATCAGCCAACACCTGCACACCTAGACCATAAGTAGCTACCCATAATTCCCCCACCCTCGCCTTCTTGACAGCACCCATCCTTACTCTGGGACCTGGTGGGTTCTGGACACACCACTACATGCTGCCCACTCTCCACTTCACGGGACCCATTTCATACAATTGTCTCGGCCCATGGGTAATCTGGGTTACCCACCCTTGTATTCTGAGTCTGTATACACCGCGGACAAATTGGATGATCTATCGCATTCCTATGGTTTGGCCAATATTTGGCGTGTCCCGCAAAGGATGCTCCAGTATGTGTTCCATGATTAGAATCCACGGATTTACTGTGCCCCCCCCCCGGGGTGTATCCTGCCTGTGGTCTGGGGAGCAGTGGGCACTCTACATTGCTTGCGTGTATAGTTCCCTTGTCCAGCTGTAGGGGGGGTGGAAGGGCATGCTGCATGTGTCTTGCCTGGGCTCCTCACTTCCATTGCCATAGCCTGTGAACAAATGTCATTCCTGTGTGCTTTTTCCTATCATAGCTGTATATCTCTATATATCTACGCACACACACACACACACACACACACACACACACACACACACACACACACACACACACACACACACATATATATATATATATGTATTTATATATGTACATATGTGTGTGTGTGTGTGTGTGTGTGTGTGTGTGTGTGTATATATATATATATATATATATATATATATATATATTTATATATGTCTAATATATATATGTCTAATATATATACATCTGTGTGTCTGTAAACCAATACATTTCCTGCTCATACGCAGTTACACATGCGTAATGGTGTTTATATATGCTTCACCAGCATACTAGTGCCTTATTCATTATGACACCGACACTTCACTCCAGTTATCTTGTAATCGGTATTTAGCACATTATACAGCAGACAGAAGTCGCAATATGTTCATGTACGGATAGATTACCAATGGTAATTGGAATGTGATATAGTGTGATTCATCCCATCCCTCTTCTGAACAGCCTATTATTCAATCTACTGTCGATGTTTGTATGTGCACATTCCTATTATTTATGTCAACAAATGGAATGCATGTGTTACAGAGAATGTACTTCAACATATTGTTGTCTGCATGTGTGTATGCATATATACCTATTACGAACTAGCTGACGTCCACGGGGCGGTCCATTAGAACTGGGCCATCCAACCCTGGCATGCCTGGATCATAATTTCATACCCATAGTTCCTCCACCCCACCTGTGTTGAATTTACAAGCGTAACATCCATTATCCACTTGTTATTGCAGCCATGACACACCTTCACATTGCTCTCTCCAGAGCGGTTGGGGCCCTACACATATTTTGTCCTGCCTCATGTATTCACAAGCTCTCCCACCATGTAATATTTTCACATACGTGCCTTTCCTGGGGTTATGGATTATTGCCATTTGCGCTTTACAATTTCTGGTGGTCCCAGCATGGACTACATTCCGTCTGTGTGTAAAGTAGACTTAGCAATTCAATGATGTTACTCGCACTGGTAAAACCCTGCCTGTGGTGTGAGTAGCGGTGCTCTGCTTACTCCTGGGCAGCTTTTTATGACATACGCTGAAAGCATTAATTCCCTTCACATCCCTTGTGTATGCTTTATTGTTACAAAGTCCATTTTTTATACATATATATATATATATATATATATATATATATATATATATATATTTTTTTTTTTCCCCATGTATGTAGATATATATCTATACACACATATATGTGTGGGTGGGTGTGTGTGTGTGTGTGTGTGTGTGTGTGTGTGTGTGTGTGTGTGTATATATATATATATATATATATATATATATATATATATATATATATGTGTGTGTGTGTGTGTGTGTGTGTGTGTGTGTGTATATATATTACATTTGTACATGCAAACATACATTTCCTATGCTGGGAGCTGCTTACACCCGCACAGGCGCACTTGCCTATGCTGACTGTGCGTTATATATGTTTACTGCTACTTATTTGTGCTTAGTTGTGCCTTATTCATTATGACAGTACCACTTTGATTGAAAGGATCTGGTTAATAGTCCCATGCGATACACACGTTCACCTTTACATGTTTAAGTGTCAGCTTTACAGCAGAGAAACAGTCATTCCACAAGGAAAATGATATGTGCTATTGTCAAACTTGAACCGTGAATGCCTTTTCGTTAGGCGGATGCTCTAACCACTACACTATTGGTGTTCTGCTTCATTTATATGTATACCCATGGTTCATAGTTACCCGAACACATGCCTCATCACTTCACTTACGCAGCAGGCATCCATTTT
>NC_056729.1:1888863831-1888983831 GCF_019279795.1 Protopterus annectens
TATGGGTTAATTCCCTTAGTCTCCATTTACCTACTATTTAACTCTAAGCAAGTCACTTAACAAGACAGACATTCTTTCCTGGTCACCCCTGTCAATGGGCATTTGTGCCGTATGGGTTTGCCCCATTAACAAACAAAAATAAAATATCTGACTGTAGCCATGTCATTTCTATTTTCATATTATCAGACAGGGTGGATAACTGAAAAAATAGCAATAAACAAGAAGTATTTTGAAATGCCCAAAGTGTACACATCTGACTGCGGGGAGGGGGGCTGGGGGGGGTAGTGTCTGAGTGCAGCTGTTTCATTTTGTATTACACTTTATAGTAATGGTCAATTTATGCACAGTTGTTGTTGTGTCTTTCGTTTTTTCCCGGTTAGGGGTCGCCACAGTGGAACTCTGGTCCTCTAATGACTGGCAGTAGATTTTTACGTGCTGAGTTGCCAGCTCTGACGCACAACCTTCAATGAAGGTACGCCCATTCATGCATGTCTGCACACAGAAGACACTCAAGCTGAGAATCGAACAGGACAACGTCTTACTGTGAGGTGGCAACGCTACCTCAGCACCACCACCTAAGTGTCAATTTATGCACAGTATTTCAAAATAATCCTAAAATGCAGCATTTAGCATATAATGCTTTTCTGCCTGGTATGGCTCCTTGATGTCTTAAGTTACGATGGAACAGATGTCAGCAAGTGCCCTTCTGTGGTAGTAACTTTCAAACCATATTTGTTTGGCTGGGTTGAAGGTGGAAGGGTGGATATTAGTAAAGCTGTGGCATTCTGGAGTGCATTTTGTAGCAACAGACAAGTGTCCTACAGGAAAAAAATGTTTTATCCAGACATAATGCTCTTGTAGTATTATAAATGACAGCTAATGGCTTTATTTTATTTATTTATTGTTTTATGTATGTATTTATGTTGATGTTGAAGTGATTTTTTTTTTTAACTTTGTAGTACTTCAGCTTGACAGTTCTTTTGACAGTTTCCAGAATAAACCTTCGTGTTCTCTTATTTATTTTGTTTGTTTACATGTTTAAAGGTTGTTATTTTGTATTCTTTTTCAGGGTCTGCATCCACAATTTCCAAAACATAAAACATAATACTGTGACATTTTTCACATACCAAGGAATATTTACAAACCTTTATTAGTGTATGCCTTCTTAATACTATACCAATATTTATGTATTATTTCATTGAAGTAGTGTAACAGTTAACATGGCTATAATTTCTATAAGAGCCCTTTATTTATGAAATATACATAATAGTTTATCAAGCGTATATTATTATATAGTTTCATAGTTTCATAGTATAGTACTAGGCCCTAGGGCATTTATAAGCCTAGCCATAGTGTACGTGGTTTCACCACCCCATGTAATGATACAAAAGTGTACAAAATAAATTTAGTTTACTGTGCCTCTTTCTAGTAATGACACAGAGATGACCCCCCAGGGTAAATCTACGATCACCCATCCACTCGTTAAGATTTCTCTTGAAGAGAGTCAGTGAGGGGCTCTGCCTAACATGGACTGGGATCCTGTTCCAGAGAGCGGGAAGCCTCTGGGTTATGAATCTGTCCCTCCAGCATGTCCTATTCATATTTGTGCTGAGGTTTAGATCTTTAGCTCTCGTGGCTCTGATGAATTTGGATTTTTTTAGGTGGAGAAGTCTATTAATTCTGGATTGGACATGGCCTTGTACGTCAGGCACAGATCACCTCTGAGCAGGCGGTATGCTACTGAATAGAGTTGGAGCTTCTTTAGTCTGGCAGCATATGACATATGTTGGAGACCCTTCATCCTCTTGGTGAGGTCCTTTTGGGTTCTCTCCAGCTGCTGCAGGTGCTGGGTGAGGTACATACCAAATGGGGCATTGTACTCAATCATAGGCCTGATAAGGGAGGAATATAGGGGTACAATGACATCCTTTGATCTGGATGTGAATCCCTTCATGATAAGGTGGGCAAGGTAGAAGGTCTTTCTAATCACTTTGGCAACGTGGGTGTCAAATGAGAGGTCACTGTCAACTTGGGTCCCCAGGTCTCTGATTACGTTTTCCGTACTTAATGGATTACCACCTATGTGGTAATTTGTGGGTACTTTGTTTTTCCCAAAGGGGTGGGACTCCACTTGTGACTGGCTTAGAATCTGACATAGCTCCAGCGATTCTGACTTTGTGGGTTCTGTCCTTTAGCCAGTTTGCAACCCATCTTGTGACATACAGGTTTACATTTAAGCTGTTGAGCTTGTCTATGATGCCTGAGTGGGGTATTGTGTCGAAGGCTTTTGCCAGGTCCAGGTAGGCTGTATGAACTGCTTTGCCTTCATCAATGGCTCTAGTGACTGTTTCAAAAAAGTCCACCAGGTTCAAAAGGCAGGATCTGCATTTTACAAAGTTGAACTGGGTAGGGTCAATTGTCTGTGGGTCCCCGATGTCTTTGTTTATGAGTTCCATAATGATCCTTTCCATAGCTTTGCAGACCAGGCTGGTCAAGCTTATGGGGTGGTAGTTTCCAGGGTCTGTAGAGGTGCCTCCTTTGTGGAGTGGGACCACTGTTGCTGTATGTCAGTGTTCAGGGTCATATCCTGTAGTAAGGCTAAGATTAAACAGCATTCTTATGTGCGGGTTTAGCTCCTCTAGGAGTTCACGTAGCATGCAACCCGGGACACCGTCTGGTCCCATAGATGCTGTATTTTTAGCTTTGCTGAGAGCAGCTCTCACCCGGACATCTGAGATGTCAGGGAGGTTGCATTCAGCTGGGATAAATATTTCATCTTTTGGGGGTGAGGGAGGGGAGAAATTTGCACTGAACCTGCCTGCCAGTATGTTGGCAATATTTGTGGGTTCAGTGTATTTCTTGCCATTATGAACTAACTCTGATCATATCTGAGGGTTTCCACCCAGGTTTCTAACATAACTGAAGAAGGCCTTGTGGTTATCTTTAGTGTCCTTAGCAATTTTTCTCTCAAAGTTGGCCTTTGATGATTTTATGGGTGAACATAGTTTTTTGATAGTGCTGATCACAGATGCCTTCCCTTTATGGGATTTTGCTCTGTCTTGCAGTAGCTTCCTTCTCTTGTTATAAAGTTTGTTTATGGCTGGGGTCCACCAGATAGGACGCCCGCCTTTGGTGGAAAGGGTTTTGGTTTTATTTGGGATTGCATGATCCATGCATTCTTGGAGATGTCCATAGAAAGCATTTGTGAAGGATTCAGCAGTGTGGGATGTGGTTTCCACTGGTCTGGGGGCTTGAAGGATATCATTTCAGTCCTAAGGAGTGTAAAGTTGGCTTTTGAGAAGTTTCTCACTGTGGTCTTTTGTGCTGGGGATGGAGGTGGGATATGAATATCTAGGGTTATTAGTTATATAATGAGAAACTATTGCTTCTATGCATATCAAGGGATCGTGTACCTGAATTTGATGTTTTTTCTTAGTGTGTAAAGAAAGCATGTCATCACAGTTACAAGTGGTTCTGATTTGTGATTGCTTATCAGTACTTGCAGTTGACGTGGTGCTGCGGTAGCGTTTTCGCCTCACAGTAAGATGTTGTTCTGTTCAATTCTGTACAATCATACTCGCATTGTTTCAGTTCTTTTGCTGTTTTATAGATTCAGTGACTTTTAGATATTCCAAGGTGACTGGGTCAGATGACCATTCTTACCTTGCCAAAATTCTTACTCAAACAGCACCTTCTTTTCCAGCAGGGGCATATTTGTCAATCCTGGAGTAGATTTGTGGTTACCCATCAAGTCATCTAGTTTATGTTTATAGGAAGATAGTGAGTCATACCGCTTAACATGCAGGGGAAATTTATTCCAGACATTTGGGAGATCCTGGGTTATAAATATATCACTTTGTCCAGTTTTATTTATCTCTTGGTGAAGATTTAGGTCCCTGGCTCTAGAAAAAAGAGTTTCCAACCTATCCTGGTAGCTCAGGGACTTTTTGGTTAGAAACCTTTCGTTTTTTTTTTTAATTGTTTAATATGTTTAGTGAGATACATTTTAAAGAGGGCATTGTGCTTGGTGAATGGTCTGATCAATGCAGAGTATAAGGGAGGGATTATCTTTTTAGACGTTGATGAAATTCCACTGGCAGTTAGCAGGGCTAAATAAAGGATATTCATGTAACCGTTGTTACATTATTGCCAAGTGAGGGAGAGCTACCCACCCAGGTAAATATGCCCTTAACTATATTTTCATTTTTTAGAGGTATGCTGTCCAGTTACTCATCAGGGACAAAACTGGTAGCTAATCTTAAATTAAAACAGTTTGAGGATTGAGTCTGCAAAGGCATGTAAAACAGTATTAATTAAGCCACAAGTATATTATTAGATCCCATACTGCAAGTGCTTTTGGGCCTTCTTAGCACTTCAGTTAAATGATCTTTAAAGATAAGTGTGGAAATTAAATGATTCAGATATTTGAGGCTTGAACAGAATTTTTGCATGTATATTGGCAATGTCAGCTGAGTTAGAACACAAGACCTAATCTGGAATAATTCTGAGCAATATTGGTTTTTTTTTTTTAATAGTTTTCTAACATAACTAAGGAAGGATTTATAATCATCTTTAGCTTTAGAGGCTACCCTAAGTTCATAGATCCCTTTAGAGGATCTGATAGTGATCTTCAGTTTTCTTACAATTATTTTGATATTGTCCTTGGGAGTATGAGTTTTGAGTTTACTGACTACTTTCAGGATTTTTTTTCTTCTTTTGTTGCATAGTTTATTTATGGTAGCGGACTACCATGGTTGTTTATTTTTCAATTTCCTATGATTTTTGCACTGGTAGGGACTCATAGTTCTATGTATTTTTTATTTCTAAATGGGTGTAGAATTCCTTTGTCAGTCTTTGCAGTTTGAAAGGTCTGGGGAGGTACAATCATACATGAATTTTATTTGTCACATGGCAGGTTGAGGTTGGCATGTTTATAGTCCTTAAATTTAGTAAGGTTTACCAAAGGAGCTTTTGGGAATTTAATGCAGAATGTCAGGAGTTTATTGTCAGACTTCACTGGAGAAGGAGGTAACAGAAAAGTAGTGCAAGAGGCAGCCTTATTTGTAAGAATCAGATCAAAAATGCCGTGCCTTCTAGTTAGTTTTTCTGCTTAAATGAATGTGTATTAAGTCTAAGAATTTTTGGGCATATCCTACATTGGGATTATAGGTGTCCAGTTTATTGAAGGGTAGCTAAAATCACCCCAAATTAAGTTTTTGATAATAAGAAGGTCATTTAAACACCTGAGAAATCTTACATGGTCATCAGGGGTGAAAGAAAGTGTTCTGTAACAATCTATGCATTGATAATTAATCCTACCTAGAGTGATCTGTAATTAAATTACTTCATTTGTGAGCCCATAGCGATCTGCCTAGGGGTAGTATGTTCATTTACAAATATGGAGACTCCAGAGTGATTGCCATTGGGCCTGAAAGCATGAAATGTGTAAAACTCTGGTATAGAGGGATTGTTGTCTTTACATTTAAACCGAGTATCAGTGACTGTGCAGACATGGATATTTTCCAAATATAGGAGTGCGTCAAGATCAGAAAAAAATATTGTTTAGGCTTCTAGCATTAAGGAGAGACACTCTAATGCAATCAAATTTTGGGATTGATACACTAGTTACACTGGAATGTCCATTTTATTATGTGTGTTGTTGTATAGTCCAGGATGATTTATTGGCCAAGAACCCCGTTTTTTGGGAGGGTCCAAAAAAAAAAAAAAAAAACAAAACAAAGTATAATATTCGAGCAGAGACAGTCTAATTAATACAATGTAGGCAGAATAAAGTAAAACTAATCAGATATATAATAGCAGTCATAACAATTAATACATTGAGAGAAAAAAACATGCTAGCAATAGAACAAATGCAAAACATTAATACAAATTAGAGTCCATAAACTAGACTTTGTTTAAAAGAGACACTCAGGTCAGCAAAGGCTTTAGCCAGTATGCAGATGTCTTGAAACAAAAAATACAAGTCATCGTTAGTGAAGCAAGATGAGGTGTCGAGCATCTCATCCCATGGAGATACATACTGGATCCCTAAGAATGATACCAACTATTTAACCAGTTCTTGAAGCCAGTTATCGTTTCTTAGTATCTAGGCATCATTTGAGGTAAAGGATTATTTGTATTGGGATTTGATTCACTTTAAATTTGTTTTATTTTAAAGTTTGTTTTCCTGGAGTTTTCAATGTTCGTAATTGGTGCTAGTTAGGAATGATTTGTTTTCTGTTATCTGACTGCAAGAGGATTAAGGCTATCTGATTTATGGAAGGAAATATGAAGTATTATATGAGGTATGCAGAAGAGAAAAAGGTTTTACTCTTTATGTGTTGTCGCTTATCTGTGACTGCTGATTTAGTGACTATTTCCCAAACTACTCTAAAACTGTTGCACTTTTAAGCTTAGTTGCTCTTGACCAAGACTGGCCATAGGTGAACTGGTACCCTAGGAAAAGGGTCCACAACATCCCACATTGCCCAGAGCCTCCATACCTCTCCTAGGACATCAACTGTTTCCACCTTGTTCCTCCGACATCCTAGTCACACCACTCCATCCAGATTTAATTTTTCTTCACTTTCTCACAACTTGAATTACTGTTCAGTTTCCTTGCATTCATTCATTCATTCATTCATTCATTCATTCATTCATTCATTCATTCTTTCATTCGACACTTCCTAAATAGGCAAGGCTGTGCTCTGATAACTGTGGAGGAAATGATCACATTAATGAGGTCTGGCAATCACAAGGCACCTAGAACCAGGGCAGAACTAGGAGGACTTATGTGCATTTTAGAGGTTTTTCCAACTCTTGGCCCAGTGGTGGTCTGAACAAAATCACGAGTAAGGAAAGAAATTAAGTCTTACTCTTTTATTTCAAGGAAGAACTTAGTTGTTTCCAAGGGTCAGTGCTCAAAGCTGGCAAGATATAAGGTTGCAATAAAACTGAGAAGACAAATGATCTTGAGATTACATAAATCATATCTGGAAAGAGTATCTGATTCCCTACCCCTCCAAAAATACAGATAGTTACCTTTTTTGTATCCCCTCTCGCCTTAATCTGGTATGAAAATTAAGGCACAACTGGACATAGTCATTTATTTCAAGTTGCTGATTTTCTGTGTATATACTGCATGCCTCCTCCTCCAACTTCCAAAAGTAAGCCATTGGGATGAAACAAACAAAAAAAACAATAGAACATATTTCACCATGTTGCTATAAGGCACATATAAACAGTACACTTCCTTATCCTGCCCCTAAAGATAGCCACCTTTATATGCATCTGATACTTCATTTTGAGGAAAATGAAAAAAATAATGATCACATTGTTTCTGATTTGATACACCTAGAGAGTACAATTGTCTTATAATAGCTATAGTTGTCATCTGTACACATCTCTGAAGCTTGTAAGGTGTCAGAAAAATATGTATTAATGTGTGTGCTTAATGCCAATTAGAAACTAAATAAGTTAACACGTTTTTCATTCTATTTTATATGCACAGTTTTATATACAGTTGAGTTTCATATGAGACTGAAAAGATGCTTTTTGAAACTGCAGTGTGCTTTCTGAAACTTGCAAGATGCCCTCTGACCTAATAATTGCTAACACAGCAATATTCATGTGTATGCCTTTTGGAAATATACTTGAGAAGCAGGTGATTATCTGCTAGGTTAGGAAGAAATGAAGGAACAATGCTATATTCTGTAAATGTAATGATTTTAAACAATCATCTGTTCGAAGTATGAGAACATGCACAGCTGCAGAAGTTAAAGATAACATAGACAAAGGACTGTTAGAGAAATGAACTGCAATCTATACTTGGTTTGTGCTCGAATTAGCCATAGTACCAGTGGTAGCCAAGGCCACGTTGTTTTTTTTAGGAAGTTTCTCACAAAAATTGATAGTACCAGCAGAATATTGTAAAAACAATCACTACAAAATGATGATGACAAAACTTGTGATTTACTACGTCAGCTTGGTAGGCAATGTATTATTAGAAAATGTATAAAAATGCTTGCATTTCCTGATTCTAGTTAGACAAACTCCATATTAGCATGTTTTTGTCTCCTTGCTGCAAGATTAAAGTGCCTTAACCTGAACCTACCATGTTTTGATAATTTTTAAAGTATATTTTTCCTTTGACAGTTTGGTCCTTCGGACTGAAAATATCTCTCACTCTAGGCTCAGGTCAGAATTGGGCCCGGTGGCATGTACCCGTATGGAGAAGTGACCACATCGGCTCTTCTGTTTTGAAAGACCTCCGACTGAATTGTCGTTCGAAAGAGGCCAGCCACTGTTTCTGATCTGGGATTGGAGGACGAGTCAACGTTCTGGTGGATCAACACACGGAGGGTCAGGTAAGGAGGAATTTACCTTATTTCTGTTTTAGATCAGGGACTTGTTACAGTATTGTTTTGTCAGGGAGATTTGCATGTGCAGATCAGGGACAAAAATATTACTGTCTTGTCATAGATCAGGGAAACAGAATAGGTAGGCAGTTATTCTAGATAAACTGTGAAAAGGTGTAAAATCATGGTACCACGTGATAGAAAGGGTTACATAACAATTTCAAACTTAGCTAAGGCAACATGGGAAATCAGTGCACGAAAAGTCCCCAAGAGCCGCCCTTAACCAAAGATGCAAAATATATCCAATTACAGCGTGCCGATAATGTTAAGAATTATACAAAATGGGTTGTTAAATACAAATCTGATGGTAATTTAGATAAACCTTCACTTATTAAACTTGTTAGACAACTTAAAACAGACATGAAAGGTCAACTAAAAATGCAGCGACAATTAGGAGTCCCTCAGGCACACAGGTGGCTTGAGGAAGCAAACCGCAGGGAACAAAAGATTAAAAACTCAAAAGCAATGTTCTTAGACAAAGAAGACAATAACTTGGTAATAGCGACAGCTCCTCCTCCACCCCCTCTGCTTCCCTTACCAGAATATGAAGCGAGTGGACAAGCTGATCCACCTCCGCTATACCCAACTGTTCCTGCAAAGCCAAAACCATTTGTCAGAGAAACTATTGAGACCAGGTCTCGAACACGCAACTTAAGAGGGGATATTGAATTATATGAAATGAATAAAAATTCACAAGTTATGAGTGAAGAAGAGATATGTCCACTCATAAAAATACCAAATCCGCAGGCAGGACAGGATCCAACTCTTCTAGTATATAGACCATGGACACTGGAAGACATCCAGAAAGCCACAGAGGGAATTCCCCATCCAAAAGTTAATTTTAGAAAATTCTTAGAAGACTTACAGGGCATGAGGTTAAGTTACCATTTAAATGGAGAGGAAGTAGAGAAAGTAGTTAGACAAATCATAGGTCCAGACTGGCACATGATCAGTGGCAACTGGAATCCCCGTGACGCAGAGCTTAGACCACTCCCACATAGTAATGCATAACTGGACAACAGAGTGAAAGGTCTGACAGACTGAATCTCTGAGAAATGGAAGCCTAGGGCTGATTGGACTTGCATTAATCAGTGCATACAACAAGAAAGTGAAACTGTTGATAGATATTATGCCAGATTATTAGAATGTTTTAATAACCATTGTGGAATGCAGGTACCTGAAGACCAAACACATGATTCCCCATATGAGCAACAGCTAAAGAATGCACTTTTAAAAGGCAGTATGGCACCCATTAGCAGCTTTATTACAAAGCACATGGTAGATCATCGTACAAGTAGATTACAGTCACTACTTGAATATGCAAGACATGTCGAAAGGCATTTTAATAGCAAAAAGAAAAAGAAAACTCAAGTATTTGCAGTAGAAGATGGATCAGAAGTCTTTGTAGTACAAACTGAGAAGAAGGGTAAGAAAAATACCCAGGGAAACAAACAATCTGATAAATGATCAGAGGACTTTGGGGAGAGAAAGAAAAGAGGTGAATGTTTTAAATGTGGGAAAAAGGGACATTTAGCAAGGGACTGCAGGTAAAATAAGAAGGTAACCACAGAAGATAAGGAGGATGAGGAATGACTATATGATAGTCAAGAATCACTGGATAGGAATAAACAAGAAAAGACAAGTGCAAATGTGATAGAAGGGGTAGAGGATGTGACAGAAGAAGTAGAGGATGCAAATGAAGTCACAGATAATGAAGAAAATGAAATTTTGGACTTAGCATTATTGAGCCTAGAGCTCTACTTAGCAGACACAAAACCGGAAGCTACACTTCTGGTAGAGGGGAGGGAGGTTAAATTCCTGTGTGACTCAGGGGCTTCACGGACCCTGATACATCCTTCCAAACTACCAGAAATTCAGAATCACTTGACTACATATTAGTGAAAGCAGCTAACGGACAGCTGTATCGGGAGCCACTTTCCCACAACATAGCGATAACTGACCCAGTTTCAGGGATGATCCAGTAAAGCAAAATTGTTGTTTCTGCAAAATGCCCAGTGGATCTCTTGGGCAGAGACCTAATGCAGATATTTGGCATAGCCATAGTTCCAACTATGCAGGGTATGGAGGCACAGCGACAAATGGATACTTTTGTAGTGCGACCGGAGGGTGAAACATTTTATTGGTACAGCCAGGACTTAGTTACGACTGGTCCAGGGGCAGTAACCGAAGAACTGATGAATGTAGCCATCAGTAAATCCCCCTCCCTTGACACTGATAAACAGCATTTGTTGCATTGTACTCTATATTACTGTAACAGACCAGGACCTGATAAAGAATATGAGCAAGAACGGTTTAGAAACCATGCTAATAGATTAGTATTACAAAACTGGTACTGGGACACAGAAGGAAACAGTGTAGTAAGCTGTTCATTGCCCCAGGAATTCCTAGCACTTTACAAATCTAATCGATTACCACATGTAAGTTTAACTAAGGATAGAAATTCCAAGTGGGCAGACCTAGGGGAAAAAATCACAAGGTGGGAAAAGCAGACAGAGTTAGAACTTTCCGAACAGGGAGTACAAAATCAGAAATTAAATTGGATAACACAGACACACCCAGCTGTACACTCACAGGCAAGTGAGGATAGCTGAGTAGCACTCTTACTAGAGGAAGAGGAAAAAGCCTTACGAGACATACCAGAGACTCTCTGGTCAACAGGGAAATCAGATGTAGGACTTATTCGTACAGCAGGACCAGTTACTATCACGCCAAAATCAGCATTTAGACCTCAAAAGAGACAATATCCCTTAAGAAAGGATGCAGAAATAGGAATCAAACCTATAATAGCAGCCTTACTTAAGGACGGAGTCTTAATGGAATCTCCTGATTCACCATGTAATACACCCTTATTTCCTGTTAGGAAAGCAAATGGAGAATGGCGTATGGTCCAAGATTTACAAGCTGTAAATGACACAGTTATACCCAGGGCACCTACAGTGCCAGATCCACACACTTTATTGAATTATTTGAAACCTCAACAAAAGTATTTTTCTGTGGTAGATATTAGCAATGCATTTTTCTCAATACCGATACACCCTGACAGCCAATATTGGTTTGCATTCACATTTCAGGGGAAACGGTATACATATACGAGACTACCACAGGGATATTGTGAAAGTCCAACAATATTCGCACAGGAAATGGCAAGTAACCTGGCAGGATTTATCCCACCGAAAGCCAGTCAGATTTTACTTTATGTAGACGACATTCTGCTGGCAGCCCCCACCCAGCAAGAATGCAGAGAGGATAGCATAGCATTATTACAATTTTTAGCCACTCAAGGACACAAGGTAAACAAAAACAAACTGCAACTTTGGAAAAAACAGGTCAGATACCTGGGATATGTAATATCCAAAGAAGGTAGAATATTAGATGAAGACAGAAAAACAGCAATATTACAAGCACCTAAACCAACTACCAAGAAGGAAATGATGTCCTTCCTGGGTACTACTAGCTTTTGTCGGAGTTGGATTCCAAACTATGCTTTGGAATCTGCTCCATTGACTAACTTGATATTCAAAAAGCCGATGGCAGCACAAGATTTATTACAGTGAACACCAGAAGCAGAAAAAGTTTTCTGCAAACTGAAACAACTGATAGCTTCTTCCTTAGTTTTAGGATTACCAAACTATCATAAACGATTTTTCCAAACTGTAGATTGTAAGCAAGATTATATGACATCAGTGTTAACACAACAACATGGGGACAAACAACGCCCCATAGCTTACTATTCATCACAGTTAGACCCAATGGCACAATCCTTGCCCCACTGTGTACAAGCAGTAGTCGCAGCTGCAATGGCAGTGCAGGCTTCAGCCTCACTAGTATTGTTCCACCCTCTCACATTGAGAGTGCCTCATGCAGTCATAATTATTTTACTGCAAGAAAAAGTAGCATATCTTTCTCCTGCTAGACATCTTTCCTGTATGACTATACTGTTGAGCCAACCTCATATGACAATTAAACGATGTACAACCTTGAATCCGTCAACCTTGCTCCCAACCCCTGCAAATGGCAAACCACACTGCTGCCTGCAGGAGATTGAGCAAAAGACACTACCTAGAAAAGATCTCACAGATGTTCCCTTGGATGATGCCGAGGTGACATACTATGTGGACGGCTCATGTAGGAGGGGTCCTACAGGACAGAATCTAGTGGGGTATGCAGTAGTTTCTGATACCGAGATTTTAGAAGCAAAGTCTTTACCACACAACTTATCTGCACAAGCAGCAGAATTGATTGCTTTGACAAGGGCATGTACCTTGACAAAAGGTAAGAGAGTGAACAATTTTACTGACAGTCAGTATGCTTTTTCTACTGTACATGTTTTTGCGCAGCAGTGGAAAAATAGAGGAATGATAACATCTACTGGTAAACCAATTAACCATGCGCAGTTTATTTTAGACTTGTTAGACTCTATTCAGTTACCTCATAAAGTAGCTATTTGCAAATGCGTAGCTCATACCAAGCAACAGGATAGGATTTCAAAAGGTAATGCGAGGGCTGATACAGCTGCAAAACAAGCAGCTTCAGCTTCAGAAGTTTTTCTTTTGAGTGAGGAATTACAACCATCTGAGATCTTAGACCTAGAAATGTTAAAAACAATGCAGACACTTACTACAAATGTAGAAAAAACAGAAGTGGATAAAACGAGGAGCAATCCTTGAGAAGGGACTGTACATCTCCAAAGAAAAGAAACCGATTTTACCATCTAACTTATTTAGATATGCAGCTTTGTTGAGCCATGGGCAGTGCCATGTCTCAACAGGGGGGATGGTACAGTTAGTGAATCAAGTGTTTACGACGTATGGATTTACAAACTACACAAAAATTTTTTGTGCAGCATGCCATGTTTGTAACAAGCATCATGCACAAGGGGCATTGAAACCTAAGCAAGGGAGTTTCCCTATATCACCATATCCATTCCATACTGTTTGTATGGATTTTATAGAGCTGAACAAATGCGAAAATAAGAAGTACTGCCTTGTCATTATAGATATGTTTTCCAAATTGGTGGAAGCTTTTCCAACTAAAAATCCAGATGCAGCTACTTTTGCAAAAGTCCTCATTAAAGAAATTATTCCTAGATTTGGCATACCGGAAAAGATTTATAGTGACAATGGCACACACTTTGTAAATCAAACTATACAACAACTTAGCTGTTATTTTGGGATTTCTCTGAAAAATCATTGTGCATACCACCCCCAATCTGCAGGATTAGTAGAGAGGCATAATGGGGTTTTGAAAAATAAGCTTAGGAAATTAATTAGTGAGACACAAAAGAACTGGGTGCACTGTTTACCTCTAGCACTGTTGAGCATGAGAACTGTTCCAAATGCAAAAGGATTAACTCCTTTTGAAGTTCTGTTTGGGAGGGCATATTATACACCTCAATGGCTCATGCCTGCAGAGCAGGAGGCTGGCAGTTCACTTGCAGGGTATATGAGGCAATTTTTGAATAACAAAACTTTTGCAGTTAAATTCTGTTTCAGATAAAGAGCAAACCAGACCATCGGAAGCAGCAGTAGCCCCAGGCGCATGGGTCTGGGTGAAGGTGGTGAAGAGAAAAAACTGGAGTTCTCCGAAGTGGGAAGGGCCATGCCAGGTACTACTGTTGACACCCACTGCAGTCAAGATCGCGGAGCAAGTGTCCTGGATTCATTTGACACACTGTAAACTGGTTAAGAACTTTGAACTGGACAAAAACCTTGTTACTGTTGTACAATGAGAACAAAATGACCAGGTATAGAGCAAACAGAAATGCAGAACAAACTCAGAAAACTTGCATAATTATTCTGATAGCTATACTGATAACATTGATCTTTTTGTTGTGGCCTTTTCTTTTCCCAACCACAAAAGTTGAACTGATTAAACATGATGAGCCGACCATAGACTGGCACCCGAACTTTAACACTTATCAGGCAATTACACGTGTGTATGCTGAGACTTTTAATGTTTTGAATTGCTGGATTTGCACAGCCATACCAACAGCATACGGGGGGTTATTAATGACTGCAGTCCTCTTAGGGGTCAATGAGACCTGGGAAAATTTGGTTTATGACACCGTAGCTATCAAAGTATATGATAAAGTAGCACTGTATTGCCTGTGACACAAAAGGGAATTGTATGTTTTTATAAGAATGACACAATTGAAGTGGGTTGGAGCAGATGCAATGTAACTGTACATTACAAATGTTATACCAAAGCAAACAAAATGGGTACAGTTTGTAATTCGAATTATGACTCATTTCTTGAGTCCATGCATAAGACTGTTAATCAAGTGCAACGTAATCCTGTACTTTTTAAACAACTATCTGTAATAGACAGGAAAATGTTTCATGCAGGGCAGCCATTTCGTAGCAAAGTAACTACTAAGGTAGAGGATTGTTATTTTGTGTGTGGTAAGAAAGCATATAAATGGTTACCTGAGAATTTGTCCGGTAGTTGTTTTTTGGGGTACCTGGTCCCGGCCATACGACACACTGCAGCTTTGCCTCAGGGAAATATTCGAAATACCCGAGATGTAGCCAAGAAAGCTGTCAGGAAGCCTGAAAATCCAGTGGGACAGATCGAGACGGGCTGGAAAGACCATCATACCGTGGGTACCAAGCTGAAGCACATGGACTTGAGTGATGCTGTCATATCGTGGGCAGGCATATTACCTGCATATGGCGCAGTGAAATCAATTTGGGAGCTGCAAAAACTGTCTAAACTTCTTGAAGTAATGAGTAATGAAACTTTTTCTGCTCTTGAATTGATAACTGATGAACTAAATGCTATGAGAACTGTAGTGCTCCAGAACCGAATGGCTCTTGACTTCACCCTAGTGGTGAGAGGTGGTACGTGTGCTCAAAGAAGAGTGCTGTGCATATATACCTGATCATCAACATGAGATAAACGACCACCTTAAGGTGATACAGCAAGTGTCGGCTATGACCAAACCAGGCCCAAACCCTCTGATGGACTTTTTCCAGAATTTGTTTGGGGGGTGAGGTTCCATCCTAATGAACATCCTGATTGCCATTTGTGTGGGATTACTCCTATTAGGAGCATGAAATTGTTGTTGTATTCCCTGCATTAAAAAGTTAATCAAAGAATTTATAGATATATCAGTTTCTGAGACTTTGTATCAAAGTACTGAAATTGAAGAATTGTTAGAATGTGAAACACTTTCATAAGTTTAAACTGAATGACTCTCTTAACTGCAAATCCTGAATGAAATAGGTTAGGAGAAGAAGCAAACTGTTTATTCTTTTGAAAATAGAATTAAAAAGTATTAACAGGGGGGAAATGTGAGAAAAATATGTATTAATGTGTGTGCTTAATGCTAATTAGAAACTAAATAAGTGAACACATTTTTCATTCTATTTTATATGCACAGTTTTATATACAGTTGAGTTTCATATGAGACTGAAAAGATGCTTTTTGAAACTGCAGTGTGCTTTCTGAAACTTGCAAGATGCCCTCTGACCTAGTAATTGCTAGCACAGCAATATTCATGTTTATGCCTTTTGGAAATGTACTTGAGAAGCAGGTGATTATCTGCTAGGTCAGGAAGAAATGAATGAACAATGCTATAGTCTGTAATGTAATGATTTTAAACAATCAGCTCTGTTCGAAGTATGAGAACATGCACAGCTGCAGAAGTTAGAGATAACATAGACAAAGGACTGTTAGAGAAATGAACTGCAATCTATACTTGCTTTGTGCTCGAATTAGCCATAGTACCTTGAATGGTAACATTGCATATATCTAACCGGTGGCAGCCAAGGCCACGTTGTTTTTCTTAGGAAGTTTCTCACAAAAATTGATAGCACCAGCAGAATATTGTAAAAACAATCACTATAAAATTATGATGACAAAACTTGTGATTTAGTACGTCAGCTTGGTAGGCAATGTCTTATTAGAAAATGTATAAAAATGCTTGCATTTCCTGATTCTAGTTAGACAAACTCTGTATTAGCACGTTTTTTTCTCCTTGCTGCAAGATTAAAGTGCCTTAACCTGAACCTACTGTGTTTTGATCATTTTTTAAAGTATATTTTTCCTTTGACAATGGGAAGTTAAAGAAATAATGACCACACTTTCTCTGGTCCAACACAAGATACCCTGTGCACACCTCTGAGGTTTGGAAGGAAATTAAAGTAATAATGGCATCCCCCCCCCCCACACACACACACACACACACACACCAAACCTACAGTGACCTTCTGTGCACACCTCAGAGCATAACTGGTTTTAGATTAGGTGGCTTTTAGCAGGGCAGAGACCAATACTAGCAGCTTGTCAAAAAACACTTGTACATCTGGGGTTTGGGGGCCACTAAGTGACCCCAAAATTTTGAGGATCCAACTTTTCTGCAATTTATTTTATGCTTGAGTTTTGAGAGATAATGACTTGCTAACTGCTTCTTTTTTTTTTTTTTTTTTTTTACTGCTACCCAGAAGTATGTATATGTCTAGCAATAATATGTGTGTCTACAGTGGTAAAAAACAACAATATGAATTTTTACACACACACACACATACACACACACACACACACACACACACACACACACACACACACACACACACACACACACACACACCATGCACATACCACGCACACACACACACACACACACACACACACACACACACACACACACACACACACACACACACACCCTCTCTCACACACACACACACACACACACACACACACACACACACACACACACACACACACACACACACACACACACACACACACACACACACACACACACACCATGCACACACTCACGAGCACAGACACACACACACACTCACGCGCACACACACACACACACACACACACACACACACACACACACACACACACACACACACACACACACATATACATAAACTGGTCTTAACTGTGCCATGAGTACTCACATAAGAGTTAAAGGGTTTTTGTGATGGTCCCTTTTTCATCCTAGAGTAAAATTATACTGACTCAAGTGATTCAGCCAAGCATTATGGTAGCCGCAATATTTAAGCGAGAGACCATGTTACTAATTAGTCTTAGATACTTCCCCAGACTATCCCTTTATCAAGCAGCTTTGCTTGCAAAATGGTATTCCATGCTAAGAACCCTGGAAAGGGAAAACCTCAGCAATAAGGTGGGCTATGAATGTGAAAACCTAATGTGGAAAACTGTCTTTAAGGTTCCTTATGCTCCTAATCTCAGTGACAGTGAGTGTTATCCTCAACAATTTGAAAGTAAAACACAATTTTTATGAGAAACAGAACAAGAATGTGTGGCAAAATCAGGGACATAGTCAGAAATTAGAGAAAGCTGAGAACTATGTATAACAGTGATTACACAGCAGCAGGGGTAAATCAGTCTTATCCACAGATGGTGTTTGTACCCAGCAATCACAACTACTTTCCTGATGTTGCACCACAGATGTTCTACTGTGGTGAAAAAAGCATCAACAGTAATAATAATGGCTGCAAAATTAAACTATTCTATCTCATTTTAAGACAAATGCATGCTAATCTTGCAAAACCTGATTAGTCACTGTTTAAATCGAGCAAACAACAAGGGGTCAGTTACTTTTAACAGACCCATCTCACCTCCAAGCAGTAGTTACAGCCACTTCTGTGTGCTTTTCAGATATCTGATTGTATTAAAAGTAATGACCATGCATTTTATTTCAGATTTCAGAAAGACAGTAGCCACACATTGTTTAGTGGGAAAGTCCAACTTGGAACAAAGCCAATATTCAGCGGAGGCCAAGGAAGAAATGCTTCAGACACATGTCTTTGAAATGTGGGGAAAAAACAGAGCACCTGGAGAAAACTCACATAAATGCAGGGATGACATGCCGACTCCACACAAAAGGTGCTCCAGCTGAGAATCGAACCTCTTGGTGTGAGGTGACAATGCTACTGCTGCACCACTGTGAAACCCATTACATTACATTAAAGTATTCCAATTTGCTTCACACAAATCACACTAACCCTGCAAATCCAGAATTATGAGCAAACAGCAGCAGTTAATCATATTTTCACACAGAATGTCCAGAAATTATGTATTGATTTTAATTCACATCAACACACATCACATTAACATGCATCATATCAAAATGCATGTTCTGGATTTCTGGATTGCAGTCAGTCAGTAGTACCAGACATTATAATTTCATACTTATTATAATTCAGAAAATACACAATGATGCAAATGCCATTGATCAATTAACTTTTTAATTGAATTAGAGTAATATATAAAATTGTCCCTGATTTTGGGCATTTGGCCCCATTATATTTTTTTCCCTGACGAAACAGTAAAGATGTTTTGAGTTATGAGTAAGATTCCAAAGCCAGTCGGCAAGCATGCCTTACGTCTTACTGCTTCTGCTTGCAGTCATGGTCTAAAGGAAGACAAAAGGTGCCACAAGTGCTTCAGCTTCCATTTTCACCTTTGTCTTATATATTCTATTCAGTCCTCATGGGTCACTCTTGTCTTGCTACTTGCATTCACAGCTCAGCTACTGATTAACCAGTGGACCATGGTGTCTCAAACAGAAAAAAAAATACATAATCTAAAGTGTCACTCAGAATTTAATGGCACACTGCTTTTATCACTACAATAGTCAAGATTTTCCAGGAAATACCACACTCTTAAGATCCACTGCAGCTGCATTATTCTTGATCAGGGGTACTAAGTGTGAGCTCATAGGTTCGTACTAAGCTAACTGCTCTTGTGAGCCATTTTAAGCCTTGCCAATTATCCCTTGTGAGACTCAAACCCTGCACCTTGTGTTTGTAAGGAAAACACCTTAATCATTAGGCTACCCTCGAGTTATTTATTTATCTTTGTAAAGTAAGCATTCATGTTGTTTACATTAAGAAAATAGAGAGTTAGACAGATAAATAAATAGCAGAAATGTGCCTCCAGGTGCATAACACCCTGGGTTGCCATCTAGATGTCCTATGGCTAAGGCCAGTCATCTATTGAGTGGCTTGCATCTACTGTACATTTAAATGGGCAAACTCCCCTCAGTCTCATTTTATCACCTAATGTCAGTGAGCATTAGAAGGTCGGACTGGGAAGGCACACGCCGTAGACTGCTACAGCTTCAGGTTCCCTCTTTTTCTTATCTTTGCAATCACTTAGTGTATGCCTAGAGGATTAACTCATTGTTTATTACTTTTTCAATGCACAATCCCTAGAGAACTACAAATCATGTTGGGAATAATTCTGTTAGTTTGCGCCTGAAGAGAGAAAGAGTTGAGGGACATTGATTTGTGATGATGCATGGAATTTCACTGAGTGGTGTGGTTGTAGTTTTAGCAAGACCCCCTTCAAGACCTTTGTACAGTTGGATTCCTGTGGTCTCCATCTTCTCTGGAAAATCAGCTTTAGATTAATCCTTCTCTTCTGGTCTTGGAGAGAAAAGCAGCAGAGAGGCATTACTTCACCTTCCTATACATCACTAATCATGGGGAAGCCTGAAGTAGGTCCCTTAGGAGTCAAACTGGGATCAGTGTGAGTGTTTTGCCCCTGATGAGAGGTGGAGCACAATGACATTAATTCACTTATATCTCTGAATTGATCTGCTTGCCATGTTGTTTGAAAACTCTTCCATTTTAATTTTAGAGCATTATGAAGCTTAACTATAGCTGCTACACATGCTTACCAGTGCATGTGCCAGGAGACTACAACAAACACACAGATCCAACATCTGAGACAAGACTGCTGATCACCCAATATCCTGTCACCCACTTTTCCAGAAGCAGCTTGTGATTATCGCTACTGTTGTGCTTTTGGAAAGAGAAGTAGAAAAGAAATATTTACTTCTAGTTGGGTATAGCTATGGTTAGACCAGCACTAGTAATGCCCAGACAGTGCTGGAAGGTGTATCACCACTATTTGTCTTTCTTGGCAAATATATTTCTTTCTTTTCACTGAGTACTGATAGATTAAGCACCATCTGACCTTACACCAGGGTATCACTCTAAATATTGCATCCATAAATCTTCACTGGCTTCTACACTACTCTTCCTACAACCCTTGGGTACTATTTATTTATTTTATTTTACATTTGTTGACTGGGTTAGACCACCAGGTTATGGAGGGTGAGTACAGTAGCATGTATGTATAGTATGACCAGTCCTACTCAAGTACTCTCTGGCAACATGGCTGAACAGTCTGTTCTCAGCCTCTCACCCATTCTACGGACATTTTAATTGCATTCGTTGTTTTAAGTTAGTGTAGGAACTGCATTTAGTGATCGTTCCTTCTACCAATTTAGAGTAGAAACAAAAATAAAGGTAAGAAATGTCCAACCATGAAAACTAGTAATCCAAAAGGATGTTCACAGATTTGGAAAACTCATTACACACAACTTCATTTAAAGAATAAAATATAAGTTAAGCACTGTCCTACTCTTCTAACTGTGGACTTCATCAGAAGTGAACTCATGTGTTAAAAGCCAAAATTTATAACCTCAACAATGTCACATGATGCCTAAAGTACAGCAGAACCAATTATTGTACCCACATAACCCAATTAACACCACCTCATAAATTACAGCAGTACGCATTAGTGTACGCACATAATCCCATCATAACCACCTCATAAATTACAGCAGAACCCATTACTGTAGTCACATAACCCCATCATAACCATCTCATAAATTTACAGCAGAACCCATTACTGTAGTCACATAACCCATCATAACCACTTTGTAAATTACAACAGTACCCATTACTGTAGTCCCATAACCCCATCAATACCACCTTATAAATTACATCAGAATTAATTATTGTACCCACATAACCCAATCAACACCATCTCATAAATTACAGAAGAACAGATTATTGTACCCATATAACCCCAAAAATCCTAATTCATAAATTACAAAAGTACCCATTATTGAAGTCCATAACACTATCATAACCACTTCATAAGTTACAGCAGAACCCATTATTGTGGTCCCTTAACCCAATCAACACCATCTCATAAATTACAGCAGAACCCATTATTGTACCCACATATCTCAGTCAACATCACCTCATAAATTACAGCAGTACCCATTTGTGCACCCCAATAACCTGGGTTCCTATTACGTTATTGAATTGCCAAAACTTCGAAACTGTAAACATTGAAAACAGTTGATCGTAGTTTCAGCAATTTGAACATAAAAAAAAAGAAAAAAAAAGGATCAACAGTTAAATAACTGTTGTAAGCAGGGGGGCTTCCCGACGTATTCCCTTTCCACACTATAGTGTGATCTTGGAGTTGGTATATTTAAATAGCAGTGGGGGGTGGGGGGGTGCAGAGGGGCTTGCCCTCCTACTTACAACACTTAATTTATGTTGCTTGTTTTTTTTTTTATTTTATTTTTACGTTTTCGAAATTATGAAACATCGAACATACGAGTTCGATCTTGTAGTGTTTGATGTTTCATGATTTTGATAATGTAATAGGAACCCCAATAACCCCACCAACCCCACTTCATAAATTGCAACAGTAGCTATTAGTGTACTACCATAACCCCATCAAAACCACCTCATAAATTACAGCAGAACCCATTAGTGTACCCACATAATCCCATCATAATCACTTCATAAGTTACAGCAGAACCATTGTTGTACCCACATAACCCCAACAGCCCCACTTCATAAATTACACCAGTACTCATTATTGTAATCCCATGACCCCATCATAAATTACAGCAGAACCATCGTTGTACCCACATAACCCCAACAGCCCCACTTCATAAATTACACCAGTACTCATTATTGTAATCCCATAACCCCATCATAAATTACAGCAGAACCATCGTTGTACCCACATAACCCCAACAGCCCCACTTCATAAATTACACCAGTACTCATTATTGTAATCCCATAACCCCATCATAAATTACAGCAGAACCATCGTTGTACCCACATAACCCCAACAGCCCCACTTCATAAATTACACCAGTACTCATTATTGTAATCCCATAACCCCATCATAAATTACAGCAGAACCATCGTTGTACCCACATAACCCCAACAGCCCCACTTCATAAATTACACCAGTACTCATTATTGTAATCCCATAACCCCATCATAAATTACAGCAGAACCACCGTTGTACCCACATAACCCCAACAGCCCCACTTCATAAATTACACCAGTACTCATTATTGTAATCCCATAACCCCATCATAAATTACAGCAGAACCATCGTTGTACCCACATAACCCCAACAGCCCCACTTCATAAATTACACCAGTACTCATTATTGTAATCCCATAACCCCATCATAAATTACAGCAGAACCATCGTTGTACCCACATAACCCCAACAGCCCCACTTCATAAATTACACCAGTACTCATTATTGTAATCCCATAACCCCATCATAAATTACAGCAGAACCCATTATTATACCCACATAACTCCAACAACCGCACTTCAAAAATTACAGCAGTACCCATTATGGTGGTTTCATAACCCCATCAATACCACTTCATAAAGTTCCACAGTACCTATTACTGTACTCCCATAAGCCCATCCACTCCACATCATAAATGACAGCAGTATTTCTTCCAACTACCATCCACATTTTCACATAGTTCAGCCCAAGCTACTAAAAAAAATCACTGGTTATGTAAATATATTGACTTCATCTTTAACCATTCAGTCAGTACTAAAACCATTCTCTACAACTTTAATTATGTTATTTTTGTACCCCTGGCTGAGACCAATATTCCTTTTTCATAAGGAGATTGCCATCATGTTCATAACCTATGGCTTCTTAATAACATTATTAGAAAAAAAATTATATGACCAGATCCTTGAATACTTTCTAAAAATTCATTACACTTCTTGACAAACATCATGGCTTTCACCCAAATTACAGTAAACGTACAGTAATGTGCAAGTTACTAAGGATACTATGGACAATGGTCAGATGGTAGGTGCCATTTCCATCGACCATAAAATAGCATTGAAAACGTTAAGATATAAAACTCTCCTGGGCAAGCTTTCTGCTACTAGTCACCCTAATGAAGTGAATTCTGGTTTCATAACTATCTATCAGGCCGATGCTTTACAATAATTTGTTCTCAGCAGAATTCAGTCCGTGGTTCTGTCAGCAGAGCAGTTTTCAAGGATCTGTCCTTGCCCGACTCTTGTATTTTCTCATTGTTATTAATGGTCTGCTTTGGGATCTACCCAATAACGATTTGTATAACTTGTTTTTATATGACTCAGATGCATGCAGTATAGATATTTTTCTCCTACCTTCAAAACCATTTTAACTTAGCTGGGAAATGGCTAAACTCTAGCAAATTAACAATGAATATAAATAAGATTGCTGTTATGCCCTTTGTAACACAACATAAACGTAAGCATGCCAACAACCTGAAAATTACAGAACCTACAAGCCTCCACCTATCAGCTACAAGTTCACAAAAATAATGGGGAATTACCCTTGATCAGAGCCTACAGTTTACTTTACATACTGAGGTAGCAGCTAACAAGGTTCTTAATGAATTAAAGGTTGCATAAAAGATCTCCAATCTACTTATACTAGAAGAAAAACCCATTGATAAAAATGTTCTTTTGTTCAGACTTCAATATGGACTTCTCTTGTAAGCTTTACTGTCTTGTCAAAAAATTCCACATCACTCCAAATCACTAAAAATAAGATTCCTCACCTTATAGCTTTGTCCAACCCCTGTGAGAATTATTGTACTACCATAACTAAAGTCAAATGTCTTACTGCACCGGCGAAGGCTAATATCCTGCTAAACACTCTCATTTGTTTAGAAGTTTAAACAATCAGTACTAACTCTATTTGAATAACCGACTTCATACCAGGGAAGTTCCTGCTTCCTTGTTCAGTGTCTTTCCATAATATTAGCCTGTCAGCATTCAGACTTAGTATAGCAGAAATGAGTTATGCTAAAATCACCCCAGACAGTTGAATTAATATTCCGGATGTCATTAAGCAACTCAATGACCTGATGTCCTTCAAGAAACATATGAAAACCCATCCCATCAAAGAGAATTAATGTATTTGTGTCAGAGTTACAGGCTAATTATTGTTAATAATCTTTTTCTAACAATGCCGTCTTCAGCACATTAAATCCAAGGGACCACTCTTTCAACGTTATACTCCACTCACTTTCAGGACGTTTAGCCCACTTCTAGCTCTCTACAGGTCTTCCTCTTCATTCAGTGTAAGCGCATCCAGTAGTTAACTAGTTTTTATATTAATCCAGTACTCTTTTCCCCAACATATCCCAATTTCAAGTCTTTCTGCTTTACTTTCACGGCCTAGGGGCTATCCTGTAGCCTTACTCAATATCTCTGTGATTCCCTTCACTCGTTCTCCTTTTTCTTACTATTTTCTTTGTGTATTTCTTTGTGTTTCCTTCCTCTGTGTTTCTCTCTGCTTCATATCTTCCAACTCTTCTCCTGTTTTACTCTTGTGTCACATTAATATCAAGTCATTTTATGCATCCTTTCAATTGAATGCCTTCATCTCTCTGCTATCATGTTTACAATACTTGTCACTTATACTAGTCTGGCATTAACATTTACTGTCATTGTATTTGGTCATGAATACATGCATGTAACAGGGTTTTCCAACAGTGTTAGCTCAGGGGGCTCCTTACCATACTTGGAGAGGTTTGTGGGCCACATTACCATACTGAAGATGTATCTGCTTTGTATACATTCTACTATCAAAGGTGGTCCTCAGCCATGGAAGAAAAAATAAGCACTGGTGGTTGCAGTTTCACTTCCATATTATTACAGCCAAAAAACTGAACATATGAGCCTAAGATAAATGAAGCAAACCAACAGAATTCAATTATCTTACCCCCCCCCAAAAAAAATGAATGTCAGCACAGGCAGAAAAAAGGACTACAGAAGGTAGGAAGAACTGAACTGTGCCACCCTTAATAATTACAAAAAATGCCATCAATGTAGGTGGGAAAAATAACTCAACATCACTGCAGGTAGGGAGAAAAAAATTATATTAGTGCAGGTGGAAAAACTCAACATCAGTGCAAGCATAAAAATAATTAATATTAGTGCAGGGTGAAAAAATAAACACCGATACAGGCCAGGAAAACAAAAATCAGTTCCGGGTGAAAAAATGAACATCACTATGGGCTGCGAAAAAATCAGTGCAGGTGGAACGTGATCTGTGTCATAGCTGCAGACAAAAACAAATTTCACTCTCAAACATCCCCCCACCACCAATTGGTTATTCACAGCATTTCAGCATAAACCCTAGAAATGCATACTTAGTGCAGGTAGAAAACCTGAACAGTGTCACAAAAACATAGAAAAAGATTGTCAAACACTCCCTGTCAGTTATGTACAGCAGTTCTAGCACTTATCCCCCCAAAAAATGCATGCTAAGTCAGAATGATGCCCCCAAATTGTAATGACTGTTAGTAAAGTACCTTTGCAAATACCTTGCACAAATGATGAGAAATGCAGGGAATGAATGCTAAATATACAGAACAGATAACAATATGCATACTTAAGCATGCATACATAGCAATTAATAAATTATTGCTCTGATTAAATCGTCCACCACACCAAATAAGGCAGTGTACTGTTAAATAATGTCCCACACAACAAAAGTATGCCCTAAATAACTTTCTGTCAGATGTGCAACGTATTCACAGTAAACACTCCAATTAATAAATTAGACACACAGTCTATAATCCCACCAAATAAAAGCAGATTTTACTTTTCAGAAATTACGTTTAGTCACTTTTACCCTTAAAATCAAAAGCAGTGATACAGGCCTAGGCACAATTGCACAGTTGGCTTCTAATTGGATTCCTGTATCTCCCTTTTTCATTAGCAAAAATGAACGACTTTCTGTAGCTACAATGCAATTTATTAAGGTCTGCTTTTCACTGCCTCTTTGATAATCTGTTTATATTTTCCATAATTGTTGTCACTCGTGTTTTCTGAGTAATATCCTTCTTTCCTGCTGGGAGCAGTAAGAGTGAGGTATTCAAGTATTTGATATATTTAATTATTAAGTATACGAAAGACTTGAATACCTACTACAGATAACATTGGGGGTAAAAGGTGAATGAAAAGGAGGTACATCTGGGTGTCTAATGGCAGTATTAAATGCTAACTGGTATTCAAGTCATTTGTATATTATATTATATTTTTATAATTCAAATATATAATAGACTTGAATACCAATTAAAATTTATTATTATTAAATTTCCAGATTTGTAGCTGAATGTAACTACTTTTCAATTACCTTTGTCCACAGTATTATCTCAAGTGTGTCTTTGCTGATTTACCTGGCCCTTGACTCCAGTTTTCATTGTCTGCTGGCTCAAAGATATACCAAGACTTCTCAGGTGTTCCTGTTTTAGGAGGAATGTTGCTTTTTATGGCTTGATTGACTCCTGCAGAAGATGTATTCATTTTTGAGGCACGTCCTCTCAATTCCTCTTATCATATGTGATTACTGAAGCTGCATAGTACACAGAAAAAAATCACTTTACATGCAACAATAATTTAAAGAGGATACACATCTTACATCTCCCATTTTATGAAGCAAAAGTAAACAGCCATGCACAGAAGGACATTGCAATACAATTCATTAGAATTTGTCGATTCTACACTGTCTTTTTGACAAAGTCCATCATGTTTTGATGTTAAGAGGTATGAGTACAACTGCAACTCCCTTATACACACACAAACAGTCTCCTCAATGTCCATATATTCAGATGTAGACAAAAAGTAGGACCATCCTGCTAAAAATCTAGACAAGGGCTTTTATTTCTCAGTCTTTTCATGTTAAGCCATGTGGGCATGCCCCCTTCTCATACCATCTATACCTCCAAGCTCAAACATACAAACGCAAGGAAACACACAATTAAAGTCACTCCAATTTTTACGCAGGTGTACTTCAATCAGGCACACAAACCTCACACAGCAGCATCACATGCACACAAACAAATCGCATACAGCAGCATCACATGCACACAAACCTCACACACCAGTATCACCTGCACACAAACCTCACACAACAGTATCACATGCAGACAAACAAACCGCACACAGCAGTATCACATGCACACAAACAAACCTCACACAGCAGCATCACATGCACACAAGCCACACACACCAGCATCACATACACGCAAACAAACCACACACAGCAGCATCACATGCACAGAAACACATTGCACACAGCAGCATCTCATGCACACAAACCTCACACATCAGTATCACATGCACACAAACCTCACACATCAGAATCACATGCACACAAACCTCACACATCAGCATCACATGCACACAAACCTCACACACCAGTATCGCATGCACACAAACCTCACACAGCAGTATCACATGCAGACAAACAAACCACACACAGCAGTATCACATACAGACAACCTCACACAGCATCACATGCACACAAACCTCACACACCAGTATCACATGCACACAAACCTCACACAGCAGTATCACATGCACACAAACCTCACACAGCAGCATCACTTGCAGACAAACAAACCGATCACAGCAGAATCGCATGCGCACAAACAATCCCCACACACCAGCATCCATGCACACAAACAAACCTCACTCAGCAGTATCACATGCACACAAACAAATCTCACACAGCAGCATCATATGCACACAAAGAAACCTGCATACAGCATCATCACATGCACACAAACAAACCTGTGGAAAAAACATAAATATAGTTGCAAGTATTGAAAACTTCTGGAAGAACCTCATGTTGATCAGGAACAAACACAGGAATGGTTAAGGAGAGCTGAATTCAAACCAAGAGATAAAAGGTTAAAATTGATGGCCCAAGATAGTGGGATGCACACACATTGGTTTATAAAGTCCATTGAACATGTGGGAGAAACAGACAAATGTAGGTTTTGTAAAACCAAATTGGAAACAGTTGAACACCTCATTGCTGGTTGCAACATACTAATGGCAAAAAGACTGTATACTGAAAGGCATAATAATGTAGCAAGACTGTTGCACTGGGGATTGTGCAAACATTATGGTACTGAAGTGGCCGATAAATACTGGAAACAGGAGCCACAAAGCATTATAGAAAATGAAGAAGTCTACATCACATGGGATCATCCATTACCAACAGTTCAAAAGATAGATGCTAGAAAACCAGATATAGTGGTCCAAGAAAAGAAGACAAGTGTATCATTAATCATTGAAATCAGCACACCCAGTGACTACAGTGTCTTGAGTACAGAAAGACACAAAGTCATAAAGTATCAGAATCTACAGGCAGAAACAAGAGCAATGTGGAAGAAAGATACCCAGACAGTTCCAATAGTAGTAGGAGCAAGGGGTTGTACAAAAAAGAATTTACAATCGTATTTGGATATGTTACCAGTTCATGTAACACCATAGGAATTGCAGAAGGAGAGTCATTACTTGGCACATTGCATGTGCTGCGAAGAGCACTACTGGCAAAGATTGAAACAATACTAATTTCATGAACTTTAATCGTACTTTGACTTAGGAATGGGATCCATTCTCATCATGGTAGTAGAAACCCAAAAGACTTCGAGAAAATAAAAATAAGAAACCTCATCAACCAGCACCATATACACACAAACAAACCGCTCACAGCAGCATCACATACACACAAACAAACCTCTCACAGTAGCATCACATACACACAGACAAACCTCTCACAGTAGCATCACATACACACAAACAAACCTCTCACAGTAGCATCACATACACACAAACAAACCTCTCACAGTAGCATCACATACACACAAACAAACCTCTCACAGTAGCATCACATACACACAAACAAACCTCACACAGCATCAGCTGAATGGAGAGATGAAAAGTCAGCAAGCAAAGGAGAGTAGTAGTGTTGAAATTGAATTCATCCTCAAGTCTTTTGAGTACCTTCATGAGGTGGACCATGTTTTTCACAAACTCTCACCAAGACGACACTGATATATATATATCATATATCATGGACAGAAGTAGGTTAAAAATTAAAAAGGATAACTGGGTGCACAAGACCCAGGATAAAAAAGTGCCCAATCCTGGTAGGCGCATTGGTGCCAGGACTGGAAAAAATGACAATGTAGAATCCTCAACATACCCATTCGTACAATGGGGTCAGGCCAGGCCGAGGGGGAGGATGGCCCCCTGTTGTAGAAGGAAGTAGCAGTCCACAAAAATCATAAAAACTGATAGGCCAAAGAAGAGCCATAAAGATGACAGAGTGGACTATTGATGATAAGAAAGAAATGATGCATTGTTATTATTATGCAAACATCCATAATATGCAGACACAAGATATAGAAAACAATTAACAGAGAAATTAGAAGAAAGAAAAATTCTTCCACAAGAAAAACTGTCAGAAGCTTCAAATGAAAATGTATGTTCATTAATACAACAGATTTGTGAAAAGCAGTATCTAGATTAAGAAACTTTGATCTGTTTGGAAAAAGAAGCATCTGAGGAAGTACAAAAATATAAACAAGACCTAGATATATTTGAAAAGTCTAAAAAAGAAATATGGAAATGGGAATGAAAAAGAGATTTGATGTGGTGTGATATTTATGCAAAGGGGAAAGCCAAGTTAATAAATATAATGAAAGCAGCCCCAAGATATTCATAGAGAAATACAAGCAAAGGCATCTGGATATGGAAAATTTCACAATAAAAAAAATATCACAAAGGTGGAACATAGAAAAGAAGATTAGTAAAGCAGAAGTTAAAAAATAGAAGTTATAAAGTGCCTAAGTGAAGGATTTGATGTAGAAGGTCTAACACAGGTTACATCACAGTATGATGGAGTGAGTCCCCAAAGAAAGGAGAAGCAGGAAGATTAAGAGACACCAGAAGTAGAAATATAGACATGGGAAAGAAAACTTGATTTAATATGGTGTAACATTTATACAAAGGATAATGCAAAACTAACAAATACAAAAAGAACAGCACCAAAGATATCTGAAGAGAAATACAGGCACAGGAATCCAGACACGGAAAACTTTACAATACAAAAACTAAGAAGACAAAGAGGAAAAGCAGAAAAGGAGGTTAGTAATGGAGAAGTGAAAGAAATAGAAACTGATGTTATGGAGTACCTGCAAAGTGAAGGACTGAGTGTAGAAAATGTAATTCAGAAAGCACCACAAGATACAGCAATGAATATCCAACTTAAGGGGAAACCAGTGAAACAGGAAGCAGTTGGTCAGGTGGCAAATTAAGATATTTTTGAGCCTTCCACAGGACACCAGTATAAATGTTCACTTGAAGCTAGACAGCAAGGGAAGGAACAGGAAACTGTGGAAACTCTGATGCAGTCAATGTTGAGGAGAGATAGGCCAGTGAGTTCCCATATGACAGAGCAATGGATGGCACAGGATGAAAGTGAAGAGAATGTGCCACAGGAAGATGCTATAGAACCTGCTATAGAATGCCCACAGGAAATGGAAAACAAGGCATATACCCTCAGTTTAGAAGAAAATGAGCTAAGAGAAGAGTTGCTTGATGTAATAGACATTGATAGATATATTAAGATCAATGAAAGAAACAGACTGCAGAAGGTCAATAAAACCCAAAAAATCAGAAGTCTGAAAAAACAAATGAACAGATTAACTAGGACTGTCCATATAATAGAAGTAAACAAGATATATTACTGTGCAGCTAAATTAATACCTTACAAAGTTCTACCACAAGAACACATGGTAGTGAGGGAAAGGAAGGGGAGAAATCAAATACCATTGTGGAAGTATCAAACAGAGAAAATTATAAAGCAATTAAGACAAGAAGTGTCACTATTAGAAGAATACAGAAGAGGGAACAGATCAACAAAAATACTAAGAAAGATAGATGTGATAAAAGCAATGTGCAGAATGAGAACAGACTAAGATCTATCATGCACTATCACAAATAATCTATAAATGTCACCACAGGAGGAAAAACTTAGAAGATACGCAGATAACTATAAAAGAAAAGTACAAAATAAGCAAGTTATTGAGGACACAAAAAAAGTTTTATAGAGAAATGAGAAACAAGGTAAAAGGAATTGAAGACCACCAAAAAAAGAAGAAATAGATACACTTTGGAGAAGTATCTATGAAGATCCTGTGGAACATAACAAAGATGCTAAATGGATAGAAGAAGTAAAAGAAAGAATAAGAAGTTTAAAGGTGCAGGATATGAAATGGGATGAAGTAACAGACAGAGAGATTGAAAAAAAGTTAAAAAAGCCTCTACTTGGAAAACCCCAGGCCCAGATGCAGTACCTAATTTTTGGTTAAAAGTAATAACATCTTTGCATGAAGATTTAGCCATGAGTACGAACTAGTTATATGTGCACCCAGAACAGATACCAACCTGGCTAACAACAGGAAAAACAATGCTCCTACTTAAGAGTGAACATGCAAGCTACCCTAAAAATTATAGACCAATAACTTGCCTTCCAACAACGTATAAACTATACATGGGAATTGATGCTGACAGAGTTTATAGTCATTTAGAAGAAAACTCAATTATGGCATTAGAACAAAACGGCAATAAAAGAAAGTCATATGGAACAAAGGATCATTTGTTGTTAAATAAAGTCATAGTCAGGAACTGTAAAAAGGGGATGGCATGGCTTGTCTACAAAAAAGCATTTTGATAGTATCCCTTATTTATGGATAAAGGAGTGCTTAAAAATGTATAAGATACTCTCCACACTGATCAACTACATTACAGTGACCATGAAACAGTGGCAGACCACTTTGCAATTAAACCATAATGAAGGACAAATTATTATCCCAGGGATAAAATTTCAAAGGGGAGTATTCCGGGGTGACTCTCTGACACTGTTACTATTCTGCCCTGCCATTAATCCATTAAGCTGTTTACTCAACAGCTTAGGCCATTGCTATAATCTGGCTCCTAGAAAACAACAAAGTGTAAAGACTTCTCATCTTCTATTTGTCAATGATTTAAAGCTGTATAGCTCATCAAATGAGGAACTGAAAGCACAACTGCAGGTTGCCAAAAGTTTTTCAGATGATATAAGAACATCATTTGGTCTTGATCATCATCATCTTCTTTTGGCTGTTCCCGTTAGGGGTCGCCACAGCAGATCTTCTGTTTCCATTTCTTTCTGTCCTCTGCATCTTGCTCTTTCACACCAACCACCTGCATGTCCTCTCTCACCACATCCATAAACCTTATCTTAGGCCTTCCTCTTTTCCTCTTACCTGGCAGCTCCATCCTTAGCATCCTTTTCCCAATATACCCAGCATCCTTCCTCAGCACATGTCCAAACCAATGCAATCTCGCCTCTCTTACTTTGTCTCCAAACTGTCCAACCTGAGCTGACCTTCTAATATACTGATTCCTAATCCTGTCCATCCTAGTCACACCCAGTGCAAATCTTAACATCTTTAACTCTGTCACAAGCAGCTCTGACTCCTGCCTTTTCGTCAATGCCACTGTCTCCAACCCATATAACATAGCTGGTCTCACTACCCTCTTGTAGACCTTCCCTTTCACTATTACTGGTACCCGTCTGTCACAAATCACTCCTAACACTCTTCTCCACCCATTCCACCCTGCCTGTACTCTCTTCTTCACCTCTCTTCCACACTCACCATTACTCTGAACTGTTGATCCCAAGTACTTAAACTCATCCACCTTTACCAACTCTACTCCCTGCATCCTCACCATTCCTCTACCCTCCCTCACATTTGCACACAAATATTCTGTTTTAGCCCTGCTGACCTTCATTCCTCTCCTCTCTAAAGCATATCTCCACCTCTCCAGGGTTTCCTCAACCTGGTCCCTACTCTCACTACATATCACAATGGCATCTGCAAACATCATAGTCCATGGGGCCTCCTGTCTGATCTCATCTGTCAACCTGTCCATCACTACTGCAAATAAGAAAGGGCTCAGAGCTGATCCTTGATGTAATCCAACCTCCACCTTAAACGTATCTGTCACTCCCACCGCAGTCCTCACCAATGTCACACTACCCTCGTACATATCCTGTACCACTCTTACATATTTCTCTGCCACTCCCGACTTCCTCATACAATACCATAACTCCTCTCTAGGCATCCTGTCATATGCTTTCTCTAAGTCCACAAAGACACAATGCAACTCCTTCTGACCTTCTCTGTATTTCTCCAACAACACTCTCAGAGCAAATATTGCATCTGTAGTGCTCTTTCCTGGCATGAAACCATACTGCTGATCACTAATCATCACCGCCCTTTTTAACCTAGCTTCCACTACTCTTTCCCATAACTTCAAGCTGTGACTGATCAGTTTTATCCCTCTGTAGTTACTGCAGCTCTGCACATCACCCTTATTCTTAAAGATAGGTACCAAAACACTTTTTCTCCACTCCTCAAGCATCCTCTGCCTTTCCAAAATTTCATTAAACAATCTAGTTAAAAATTCCACTGCCATTTCACCTAAGTACCTCCATGTTTCCACTGGTATGTCATCTGGGCCAACAGCCTTTCCATTCTTCATCCTCTTCATAGCTGACCTTACTTCCTCCTTGCTAATCTGTTTCACTTCCTGATTCACTATCCCCACATCATTCAACATTCTTTGTCTCTCATTCTCTTCATTCATCAGCCCTTCAAAGTACTCTTTCCATCTACTCAACACACTCTCCTCACTTGTGAGTACGTTTCCCTCACTATCCTTTATCACCCTTACCTGCTGCACATCTTTCCCAGCTCTGTCCCTCTGTCTAGCCAATTGGTAGAGGTTATTTTCTCCCTCTTTAGTGTCCAATCTCTCATACAACTCTCCATATGCCTTATCCTTGGCCTTCACCACCTCTCTCTTTGCCATGCGTCTCATCTCCTTATACTCATGTCTACTTTCTTCATCTCTTTGGCAATCCTACTTCTTCTTCACCAGCCTCTTCCTCTGTATACTCTCCTGTACTTCCTCATTCCACCACCAGGTCTCCTTGTCCTCCTTCCTCTGTCCAGATGTCACACCAAGCACCTTTCTAGCAGTCTCCCTTACTAGCTCTGCTGTAGTGTCCCAGCTATTTGGTAACTCTTCACTGCCTCCCAGTGCCTGTCTTAACTCTTCCCTGAACTTTACCTCATAATCACCCTTTTTTAACTTCCACCATTTAATCCTTGGCACTGCTTTCACACTTCTCCTCCTCTTCTTGATGACCAACGTCATCCTACAGACCACCAATCTATGCTGCTTAACTACACTTTCCCTTGTCACCACTTTACAGTCTCCAATCTCCTTCAGACTGACCCTCCTACATAGGATATAATCCACCTGAGTGCATCTTCCTCCACTCTTGTATGTCACCCTATGCTCCACCCTCTTCTTAAAATACGTATTCACCACAGCCATGTCCATCCTTTTCGCAAAATCCACAATCATCTGACCTTCTGCATTCCTCTCCTTAACACCATACCTACTCATCCCCTCTGTTCACTTCACCAACATGCCCATTGAGGTCCGCCCATTGAGGTCCCATCATTTGGTCTTGATAAATGTGGAAAAGCAAGTTTTAAAGCAGAAAAACTGCAGCATCAGAAAAACATCAGTTTGGGACAAGAATGTGATATAAAAGAGCTTGAGCAAGAGGGAGTGTGTAAATATTTGGGAATAGATGAAGGATCAACATTAAAACTTGAACAAATGCAAATAAAACTTAGTAAGGAATACTTTAGAAGACTTAAATTAATCCTGAAAACAGTGCTGACATCTAGGAACAAAATTCAAGCTATAAACCAATTTGTCTTCCTGTCCTAACTTATAGTTTTGTAGTGATTGACTGGCCCTAAATGTGTTGGATAGATTACACAGGAAAACAAGAAGGATGCTTCATGCTCACCAAATGATTTATAAAAATCACTGTATACCAAGATTATATATTCCCCATTCCGAATGAGATATGGGCCTCCTTGAAATTGATTACATGTATGGATCAGCAATCGGAGGCCTCCATACATATCTGCTGACCTCAGAAGTCCCAAATATAGTGAAAGTTTTGAAACATGAGGGAACTAGATCTAAGATCACTTCTCTGCTTAATGTAGCAGAAGCATATTGGCATCAAGCAGGAATGGAAATCAAACCGGAAGTAAGTAAAAATCAGGCAGCAACTGAATGTGTCAAAAAACAAATGAAAGAATATAAGGTGAGGGACCAGATGAGAAGGCAAGAAATCTGGAAAATGCATAAATATGGTAGCAAGTATAGAAAACTAATGGACAAACCTCATGTTGATCAGGAATGAGCACAGGAATGGTTAAGGAGAGGTGAACTCAAACCAAGAGATGAAAGGCTAATAAGATGGTGGGCTGCGTACACATTGGTTTACAAAGTCCATTGAACATGTGGGAGAAACAGACAAATGCAGGTTTTGTAAAACCAAATTGGAAACAGTCGCACACCTCATTGCTGGTTGTGGCATACTAATGGCAGAAGAACTGTATACTGAAAGGCATAATAATGTGGCAAGACTGTTGCACTGGGGCTTGTGCAAACATTATGGTATTGCAGTGGCTGAAAAACAGTTGAAACATGACCCACAAAGCATCATAGAAAATGATGAAGCTTACATCACATGGGATCACCCATTACCAACAGTTCAAATGATAGATGTTATAGCAATAACCCACGCCTGAGTGTGGGTAATGCAGGATTTACCCACGGTTGGCGTGGTTTAACAAACAGACAACCATGGGTAAATCCCGCATTACCCACACCCAGAAGTGGGTTATTGCTATTATACTATGACATTATTTAAGAAAAGAAATAATTACTTTTCTTAAATAATGGCATTATATCGCCTCTTTGCTGCCCTTCCGCAGCTGTCTGGTATCGGCGGTAGTTTTGATGTAATGGGGATGGCTACGCAGTACAACAGAGCTGTGGCCAAAAGCAACGGAGAAAGCAAGATCTCTGTTGCTTTTTACTGTTCGCTATGTTAAATGGGTTTAACATAGCGAGCTTTAAAATAGGCAACGGAGATCTCCGTTGCTTATTTTAAAGCTGTCTCGCTATGTTAAACCCATTTAACATAGCAAGACAGGTTTAAAAAAAAAGCAACGGAGAAAGCAAGATCTCCGTTGCTTTTTACATACTGTGTCGTTATGTTAAAGGAGTTTAACATAGCGAGACATCTTTAAAAAAAGCAATGGAGATCGCCGTTGCTTTTTTTAAACCTGTCTCGCTATGTTAAACTCTTTTAACATAGCGAGACAGTGTTTTAAAAGAGACTTATACTAATGGAAAAGTCCGGGTGACTGGACCTTTTTCCATTAGTATAAGTCGATTTACAACGTGCACGCTGGCCAATCAGCGTGCACATTTTGGAATATTAATGGGGGGTCATGGTATAATAGAAAACTGGATATAGTGGTCCAGGAAAAGAAGACAAAAGTAGCATTGATTATTGAAATTGCCACATCCAGTGGCGACAGTGTCCTGCATACAGAGAGACACAAAGTCATAAAATATCAGGATTTGCAGGGAGAAATGAGAGCAATGTGGAAGAAAGATACCCAGACAGTTCCAATAGTAGTAGGAGCAATAGATCTTATAAAGAAGAGTCTACAATCGTATTTAGATATGCTACCAATACATGTAACTCCATACAAATTGTAGAAGGAGTCATTACTTGGCACATTGTGGGTGCTGCGAAGAGCACTAGTGGCTGATATCAAAGAGTGAAACAATACTAATTTAATGAACTTTAATCGTACTTTGACATAGGAATGGGGTCCATTCCTATCATGGTACTAGAAATCCAAAAGACTTGGAGACATTAAAAAAGAGACAAACCTCACTCAGTAGCATCACATGCACACAGACCTCACTCAGTAGCATCACATGTACACAAAACTCACACAGGAGCATCACATGCACACAAACCTCACTCAGTAGCATCACATGCACACAAACAACCAAGCATACCGTCTCTCTGCTTTTCCACTTCTAACAGTTATCCATCACATTACCAATGTCTCATATGCCACCATTGCTGTCATACAAACACACACCCGTTTAATCACTCTACTTACCCACTTCGTTCATAAAACAATCACTAATCAGTCTTACAAACAACTCACCACCAGCAATGCATCCATTCAGTCACCCACACATGCAATCACTCTACTTACCCACTTCATTCATAAAACAATCACTAATCAGTCTTACAGACAACTCACACATCAGCGATGCATCCATTCAGTCACACATGCATGCAATCACTCTACTTACTCACTTCATTCATAAAACAATCACTAATCAGTCTTACAAACAACTCACACATCAGCAATGCATCCATTCAGTCACACACGCATGCATTCACTCTACTTACCCACTTCATTCATAAAACAATCACTAATCAGTCTTACGAACAACTCACACATCAGCAATGCATCCATTCACTCACCCACGCATGCATTTACTCTACTTACCCACTTCATTCATAAAACAATCACTAATCAGTCTTACAAACAACTCACACATCAGCAATGCATCCATTCAGTCACACGCGCATGCAATCACTCTACTTACCCACTTCATTCATAAAACAATCACTAATCGGTCTTACAAACAACTCACACATCAGCAATGCATCCATTCACTCACCCACGCATGTATTCGCTCTGCTTTGCCACTTCATTCACACAAGCACTCATCACACCTGCAAACATTAGGCAGTTATGAAAACAAGCAAACACAAACAATTAAATGACATGCACTCATGCGCACACATGCACATGCATAAACAGACACACACACACACACACACACACACACACACACACACACACACACACACACACACACACACACACACACACACACACACACACACACACACACACACACACACACACACACACACACACACACACAGTAGCTGATCTTAAAATACCACATAGCATTAAGATAAAAACTGCAAAAATGATGACAGACTACAATGCTTTTTCATTACACTATATAACTATATAACTTAATTATGGAATCATTATTATCACTATCACAGGTGCGGCTGTTTCAAATGATTGCTTTTACTTTGCCAGTGATGAAGTACTGTGATGTATGCTACTTTATGTACTTTGTGCAAAACATGAAAACACAAATATCAGGCCAGAACCTAAACTTAATAATCACTATAATACCTGTCATGGATATGTATCAGACATGATTTATCACTGACAGCTGTGTTTTTTCAGCATGTGTTAAGTTACAGTACTTCCCAAACAGAGAAGGTCTGGGGTTCAATAGCAATGCATTAAACTATGGAGAAATCTTTCGCTGATAAAAAATAACATACTGGCAATTTTATTGTATTGGTTTGCACTGAATATTCAAACATTTTTAAGCTGTACATCGTTTTAATTCTGCTACTTACAAATGACCATTTGCATCAAAGATTTGCAGACAGTTTCAGATCTCATATTAATCTGAAGTGAATGTTTTGAACTAACATGTTAGTTATGTAAAGCACACACCTATATGCCAATAAATATTTATTTAGAATTATTTGGTCTGAGCTTTCTTTTTCTGGCTGCAGCCTGTGTGGCTATATGTGTAGCAATTACTGTGTATCTATAGAATATACTGGCATTTTGTATTTCAATAGTAACATTTCAAGGCTCTCCCAACCACTAAAAATCTTAGTATGACTTATAGATTTGCATAGTATTAATGTAAAATTTAAAAAATCTTCGACAGTAAGCTCTGAGTTTGATTTCCATTTTTTTTGTAATAACATTCCTAGTTACTGATAGTAAACTCCAGAAGATTTTTTATTGTTGTTTGGCTTTTACAATAAAGGAAAAGGGACATTCATTAGTATTATTGATCTAGTTATAGAGCAATTATAATTATCAGACCATAACCCCTTAAAAATGTACTTATCTCTTCCCAATATACATTTAATTTTTCATAATCCAGAAACACGTGAATCCAATAAGCTTTTATATCTTTACTACATCTCCAACAAACTCGTGTACTTATTTTACTAAACTTATAGATTTTATAGGAAGTAACAAACATTACATGTATGTATTTCCACATAAAAACTTTCCAGTGCAAACTTGAAGAAGTTTGACTAATCGATTTAAGTAAAGCTTTATTCTTCGTATCTGCTGAGTTTTTCTGATTGCAGATGCTGAACCTTTTGCTCCACTCTCCTGCCTCCATTTATTCCCACTCCTTTCCTACTACATAAAGGCCTCACTTCCCAACCCAATAGCTGTGCTAGCTCCTTCATCCTATACTAGGTTCCTTCAGCTCTGAACAAGAGAGAAAAAAGGAAACTCACTGCAGATATGCACCCTAATTTTCATGCTCTTATATCTGGATTATTATCCTGTGTAATTCTCTGACTAAACTTTAATGTTATCACTCTCATGAACCTGACCTAGTATCTCAATCAGCATCTTATTGTTTGATAGAAAAGTAATGGTATTTTTAGCCAGGACACATACATGGATGAACATTTTACATGCTAAATTTAATGTAAAATGGTGGCTGGACATCCCAAACATGTTTATAATTATCAGTAAATTTACATGTTGCAATTGGTTGAGGAAGGTTTGTCCAAAGCTTTAGCATTTTAGGAGTAATGTATCTCTTCTTCTGTGCTATGATGTTACAGTTTAGATTAGATTCATAGTTTCAGACCTACTCAATGACCGCTGAGTCTCATGACCATTTTTGTCTTGACAATATCCTTCTCAAGCAGGACCTCCTTTCCTCAGAATGGCCATAATGGTAATTTCTGCAGTAAATTTGAAGATAACCAAATAGTCATCTACTTTATATTTAAAGGAAGATAGTTGCACCCCTAAACTTTCAGACAAATTTTATTCCAGAGGTTTGGGAGGCACCATGTTATATGCCTTTCCTTCCATTGCGTTTTATTTATCTGTTGTTGAAAAGTCAGATCAGGGTTTCTAGTGCTGTTAGAGATTTTGGAGTTGTGGAGAAACAGGAATTCCAAGATAACTGGGTCTCTAATAGCACAATAAGCAAAAAAAAGATCTGCCATCAAAAGTGTACAATACACTAAATCAAGAGATAGAGTTTTCAGCATCTGTTGATAGCCCAGGGACCTTAGGCTAATGATCTTTATGAATGGGAATTTTGAGTTCCTTCTAATTGCCTGATACTAAGTGGGCATTGTACTTGACAACTGGTTTGATCAATGCTGACTATAAGGGATTGATTAGCTCTTTCAACATTGATGACATTCCTTTGGCAAAAAGCTCGTTTAAATAAAATAATTTACTGACAACAGCTGTTGCATAATGAATTCTGCTTTTTTTTAACTTATCCATGTCTGCTGGGTTTCTAATACCATGACAGGAATGGATTCCATTCTTAAGTCAAAGTACAATTAAAGTTCATGAAATTAGTATCGTTTCACTCCTTGATGTTAGCCAGAAGTGCTCTTCACAGCACCTGCAATGTCCCCAGTCCTGACTCCTGAAATGCATATGGAGTTACATGTATCTGTAACATATCTAAGTATGATTGGAAATTCTTTTTTAGAACACCTGTTGCCCTACTACTATCGAAACTGTTGGTATCTTTCTTTTGCATCGCCCTCATTCTGTCTGTTTTTTTTTTTACTTTGCGTCTCTCTGTACGTAAGACACTGTAGTCACTGAGTGTAGCAATTTCAATGATCAATGCTACTTTCATCTTCTTTTCACGAACTGTTGGTAATGGCTAATCCCATGTGATATCAACTTCAGATTTTCTCTGATGCTTTGTGGATCATGTTTGCAGTGTTTTTTAGCTACCTCACTATTATAATGTTTGCACAATTCCCAGTGCAACAGTCTTGCCACATTATTATTATGCCTTTCAGTATACAGTCCTTCTGCCATTAGTATATCACAACCAGCAACAAGATGTGCAACTTTTTCAGATTCCATTTTACAAAACCCGGTTAACAAATATGAATATAAATAAATAGATAAACCTACATTTGTCTGCTGCTCCTACATGTTCGATAGACTTTGCAAACAAGAGTGTACATAATCCATTATCTTGGGCCAGCAATATTAACCTTTTGTCTTTTATTTTAAATTCACCTCTCCTTAAACATTCCCATGTTCGATCCTGATCAACATGAGGTTGTCCCAAGGGTTTTCTATACTTGCAATTATATTTATGCATTTCTCACATTTCTTCTCCTCTCATCTGATCCTTCACCTTACACTCTTTGTTTTGTTTTTTTGGCACATTCGGTTGCTGCCTGATTTTTATCTACTTCTGGTTTGATTTCCATTCGCACTTGCTGTTGATATGCTTCTGCTAAGCTAAGCAGGAAAGTCATCTTAGACTTATTCTCCTCGTGTTTCAAAACTTCCACATTTGGGTCTTTTGAGCTCAGCAGATATGTATGCTTGCCCATATTTGCAGATCTATACATTTTAACAGTTTCGAGGTGGCCCATATTTCTTCAGAACAGAGACTATATAGTCATGCTATGCCCCTTCCTGTCTAACCTATCCAACACCTTTTGAGGCCAGCCCATCTTGAGGCCAGCCCATCTTGAGGCCAGCCGATCATTCTGTAAGTTAGCACAAGAACAGTAAATTGGTTTGTAACTTGGACTTTGTTCCTAGATGTCAGAGCTGTTTTCAGTATTATTTTAAGTCTTCTGAAATATTCCCTAGTAAGTGTTATTCACATATGTTCATGCTTTATTGTTGATCCTTCAACAATTCCAAAGTATTTCTATACTCTCTTTTGGTCAAGTTCTCATATCACGTTACTGTTCCAGGCTGATTTTTTCTTGGTGTTGCAGCTTTCCTGCTTTAAAGGTTGCTTTTGCACATTTATCAAGACCAAATGACATTCTTATATCATCTGAAAAAGTTTTGACCACTTGCAGTTGTGTTTTTAGTTCCTTATCTGATGAACTAGATAGTTTTAAATCATCTACAAAAAAAGACGAGAAGTCTTTATATTTTGCTATTTTCTGGGAGCCAAATTGTAGCCATGACGTAAGTAGACAACTTAATGAATTAAGAGCAAGACAAAAGAGCAGTGGTGACAGAAAGTCTAGAAAGGGAGCTATTAACCCAAATACCTTGGTTCATAACTGCATTTCCATTTTCTAAAAGTGTTGTCTAGACAGTATGAGGAGTGAGGAGTTATCTACCAAAAGTGATGATATTAAACGTTTTATCATTTAATTGGAGCCCATTTCTAATACATTAAGAATTTACAAGGACAAGTTTATTCTTCAGAATTTGGGTATCTTTGGGTAAATTAACAACAGCCCACAGGTTGGAATCATGTGCAAACATTGCTAGCAAAAGGCCATGGCTCAGTGCTCGGAAATCCGAGAAATAAAGACCAAAATGGAGTGGTCCAAGCACTAAGCCATGAGAGACACCCCTAGCCACATTCATACTTTCTCATGAAGCACCTGCAACTTGCATTGTGTTGGTTCTGACTTTTAACCAGTTTGCTATCTATATTATCACATATGTGTTGATGTTTTAAAGTTTTTAGCTTTTGTATAATGCCAGCACAGGGAATGGTTTTGGAGGCCTTGGCCAGGTCAAGATACGCTTAATCATAGCCTTCATAGCACTTTCAAAGAAATTTGTCAGACTGACTAGAAAGGATCAACCCATCACCAAACCAACATGTTAGGGCTCAAGTCTAACAATATTCTTGATATCACAGTTATGAGGTTAGTAATAGTATGTACCATGGCAGATCCAGTCTATACATCTGATAGATCTGTAACTACTTGGGCTGTTCGTAAGTCCTCTCTTATGTAGGGGCATTACCTCTGATGTGCAAAGTTAAACAGTTTGATGAGTATATTTACAAGGGCATGTTTAACACTATTAATTAAGCAACCACATATATTATCAGGTCCCATGGCTGAAGGGTTTTTTATCTTAGTACTTTCAGGAAGTGATCTTGAGACATAATTGGGGGAGTTAAGGAATTCCTTTGAAAACAAGTATCAGGGATTAAGTTGGCAATACATTTGTTTGGAGGTATATTGGCAATGTCAGTTAGGTCAGAATAGAAGGTCTCATTATGAATATACTCTGAGTAATATAAGGTTATTTTTTTAGATTAAAAAGGCCCAAAGCAGTCCATGAACAAGGCAAATGATGAAATAATGTACGCATATAAAAATCAACAATATTTATTCAACTTGGTAAGCACTTTCACTGATAGCTTCATCAGACCATATAAAAACCAACTGCTCACCAATCATTTAAATACATTATAGCAACAAATCAAAGTTCAGTAACTAAATTCACTATATTAAAGTAAAATCATCCTTACTTAAGCATGTACTTACATCAATCCAACTATCATTCAAAACCTTATAAAGTTTTGTTTTAGATTTCTTACATAGCTAAAGACTGATTTGTAAGTATCTGTGGCTTCAGATTCCAAACTAAACTCATGGGGGCTCCTTTAGTGTTATTCTTCTTGTTTTTTGATATTATTCTTGAGAGTGTGGGTTTCTGATTTACTAAATAATTTAAGGAGTTTCTGTCATTTCTTGCATTTTTTTTTATTTATTTATTTATGGTGTTGGAATTTTTTAATTTTCTATGAAACTTGGTTACTGCAGCGACTGCTAGCTCTATGCATTTTTCTAAATGAAACTTCATGCTGTATTTAAGGCCTGAGAAGATGCAATCATAAGTTAATTTTATATTATTGTCATAGTAGGTTGGGGTTAGCATGTTTGTAGTACTTAAATTCAGTGGTATTTACTGTACAAGTTTTTAGGAGTTTAAAGGAGAACACCACAAGTTTATGATGAGACTTCGCTGAACAATGAGATAGAAATGAAACAGTCCACAAGGTGACTATAATTGTAAGAATAAAATCAAGAGTGCTGTGCCCACTAGCAATATTATTTACCAGTTACTCAAGGAAATATACATTATTAAGTCTAGGATTGTTGGGCATATCCTACATTGGAGGTATAGGTGCCTCAGTTTACTGAAGGGTAGTTAAAGTTACCCAGAATAAGGGAGTTTTTGCTAATAGGGAGCACATTTAGAAATTTCAGGTACTTTATATGGTTGTCAGGGGCAAGTAAGGTGTACTGTAAAATGCTTTTAGCTGATAATTAATCCTATCTAGACTGCTCTATAGCTGAGTGAGTACAATTTGTGAATCTCTATGGATTTGTTAGGAGGAAATATGTTCAATGTCAAATATGGAGACACCATTACAATTGCCACTGGGCCGCCTGAAAGCATGAAAAGTGAAAAACCGAGGTATGGAGGGAGGCCTCTCTTTACTTAAAAAACATATTTCAGTATTTTTGCAGACATTGACATTTTCCAAATTCAGGAGTGTCTCAGGATCAGACAATGTATTGTTTAGATTTCTGACATTAAGGAGAGATACACCTTAATGCAATCCAATTTTGAGACTGATAAGTTAGTTACATTGGAATGTTCATTAATATTGCCTAAAATGTCACTCGGGTGCAGCAAAAGTTTTAGCCAATATGTAGAAGCATTGAAACAAGAAGAGAAAGGCCATCCTTATCAAAGAAAACTGGATTGTCACCCTATGGCAACACATACTGAATTCCCCTGAAGTAACACCAGCTGTTTAACCAATTATTGAGGTCAATTATCTTTTGTTTGCATCTAGGCATCATACAAGGAGAAGGTAAGATTCCACTAAAGACTAGCATCTTACCTGTACTTGTAACATGCCTGGAAAGTTTATGACATGTCTCTCTGCAGATCTACTTTAGAAGATCAAGACAACAGAAAGTTGAATATCATATGGTTGAGAACATACGATCACCTTTCTAAAAAGTCACCCTCCCACATCCCCTGCATATAATATATACCAACTCTGAGATCGCACTACAGTGGAGAAATTGGTAAACTTCCCGATCCTCACTGTACAGAGATCTCCAATCAAAAGCTTCAACATTTCAGAAAGTTGATCATATGGTCTCAATCATATGATGTTCGACTTTCTGTTGACTCAGTCTGCTGAAGGGCACCCTTTTCTTCATATTACTCAGGATTCTATATCTCAAGCCATTCGCTCTGATATGCACCACTAGCATATTATACTCACATTGTTAAGAGTTGTGGTCCTTACTCCCATTGTATTGCCAGAGACTCTAGCACTTGGAAGACAACTCATTGCAAACCCTTTATTTGTCAGCCCTTGTGAGTGAAGAGTCAGTGGGCCTGTCAATACAGTTACCTATTACTAAATGTTTTTATTGCTGCTGTGGTTCAGGGAAATACATGTGGAATGTTTTTGCTCAAGGTGATTCTTTAAGGAAGGTATGCATGAGGTGGGTGAGTGGCCTGATTTTTGGTGAGATTTAATATTATTTCTAGGAGGTTCTAGAAGTAATTGTTTTACAGCTACAGCAACAGACATCATGGTGCAAATAGAGAAGCTTTATGGTGGGGGTGTATGGATCTCACAGAGAAAGTTTACTCATGACATAGAAGCAACCATATTAATCATGTGTTTAACCCTCTCACAGCTGGAATTATTAGTACTGAGAATAAGTTCATTATCTGTGAGCATAAGTCACTTTATAGACTGACAAATGAGACCTGGTGCTAAAAGGCTGTCAACAGTGGTGAAACTAACAGGTTGCCCTTCTATGTTGTCCAGTGCACCTGTGTTTAAAGGAGTAAAGAAAATGTAGTTACCAGTGTTGTGTGCCACTCATGAGGAACAGAACCAGTAGCTAAACTGAAGTAGTTTGAGGAGTTTGTCATCTAGGACATGTTTAATACTATTAATTACTCAACCATGTATGCTAATATTCTCTTTATTATAACTGTGTGCTGTACAGGATTTATAAAGTCTTACTCTGGGTGCAAATCAGTTTCTGTGCTGAAATTATGCTTTGTAAATAGGTATAATCAATCGAGCTTTTCTCCTTGGACCTCTGATGAAAACTGGTTTGAGTGCCCAGTTGGACCATCCCAGATAAAATAAATCACACCACAGTTAACTTGGTTATACTAAGTGTGAGTTATTCTGTGCCTAATTTGAGCATATTTTACTAAATTTAGTAATGGCTTATATACTGCTCAAGGTAAGTGTACTACACCAGTAGTTCCAAATATTATATAATGGGTGTCATATAATCCATCGCAGGTGGTATGGCCTGACAATCTACACCACTGACCATACAATATTGCGCAAGTGGTAAGATGTATTAAGAGCTCATGGTAAATATGAATTGCTGCCTCCACTAAGAGTCAATACCTGCCAAATCTAAATAAGTTTTGCACTGTACTGCTAAAATTCATAGTTATAATAAATAGCTTCAAATAATTTCACCCTGTTCAAATTGAGCCAAGTGCCTTCCAGTGCAATCCTTCCATTAGCAAATGAAACCTCACCAACATTATTTGTACACAACACAATTTTTCCAAATACGCTACCAGTACCAACATCCCTTATTCATGTCTTTACAGTGACACTGCCACAAATTAGTCCTCTCAAGCACACCAAAAAAAAAACAAATAACTTTTGCTCTTAGATTAAGCAAACTGTTAAATATTTTACGATGGTAAAAACATAAGCAGTATTTTTTCAAAAGGCAGGAGCAATAGTTTATGTTACTAGTTCAATATGCATATCATTAAGTTATTTATTTATCCTTTGTTAGTTGGGTCAATCGCATTAAGCTGGCTGTTTCTTTTCAGTTAAATTTGTAACACTAGTGGAAGTTTGCTCCAAAGCATCAGGGAACCACCCCTAGTATTTTTGATAGGTGCATTGGGATCTTAAACATCCATCAGAGCTGCCACCAACTCAAACAGATGGGTGCCTCAGTTTAATGTGTCATCCAAAAGACAATAAGCTCAGAAGTGCATAACCCCTCTTATGCTGTATGGCAGTGTCAGCCATCCATCTACCTGGTGTGGGAAGAGAACCCAAACCATTTGCACCAAAGGCAAGTGTACTGCCTTTTGCACCACTGACACACGGATGCAATAAACCATTAATTTCAATTACTGATGATAATATTAGCAATTGATTGTATATACTGTAAATTAATAAACACGCAGCCAGTCAATAGCAATTAAAGTCAAATCATAAAACTCTTTACTTGAAATAAAAAATAAAAAATGCACTTTAAAAAATCTAATTTATATGAGAAGCTTTAAATGTGTAAAAGAAAATAATAAATACATTATTATAAACAGAGATGGCATACAGCAGAACTCCATGTCAGAGCTGATATGGGTCTGTTTCTACCCATAGCTAAAAAGAGCCTTTATTTTCTATATACCTCTGACTTGAATATCTAAACAGTAATTGCAAATCTTCATACTTCATGAATTTCAACTTGAACTTTGTCAAGCAATTCAATCCACCTCCTCATTCAAGAACCAAGACAGTTCATAGGTTCATAGGTTAGTACTAAGCTAACTGCCCTTTTGAGACATTTTAAGCTTAGCCAATTATCCCTTGTGAGACTCAAACTCTGCACCTTGTGTTTGTAAGGCAAACACCTTAACCATTAGGCCACCCTCCCAACCCCAGTAAATGAACTCTAATCAACAATTCTTCTTTTGTCTTTTTAAAGAGCCTCAGATAATATTTCCTGTTTTTCTTCAACTTAAGATTTTTTTTCTGGTAGAAAGATTAAGTCCAACAAACTAATGTAAAAGAAAAAAAATAATGCTTTTTTTAAATCTGAAAGTACTGCAGATACATACGTGTTTAAGAAGCCAGCTTTAGTTTCAGTTTCTAATAGTTCCACTGCATTTCTACTGAAGGAGCTCACATGGTAATGTCCCCATTTTCTATATTTAACACATGTTATATATTCTATATGCTGCAAGTTTTATGGAAAAAGTACAGTTGTGTACCTACCATAAATGTAGATGTTCGAGTGTACACACTACTGCAGTCATTACACTTGGGTTATCCTGCCGTCAGGTGGTCCCGCAGTTGGCCAAAGTTTCAAAGTCTTGGTCCGGCGTCAGTTGCTGTTGCGTCTTCCCTGACGTCAGTGCGCCAGGGGTATATAAGATGCATCCAACGCCATTTTCTTCAGTTTTTCTTGCCCCAGATGTCAGGTGCCCCCAAGTAGGTAGGCAATACATATTGTTAATAAAACATAAATATAAAACATAAACACAATACCTTCAGTTACAAGCAACTACACCACAAAGGTTGTATAGGATAGAAAGGTATAGATAAGTCCAGCTGGGACAGAGGGGATGGAGGGAGGGTAACCTGGACTGCAGCAGTGTGAACACTCGAACATCTACATTTATGGTAGGTACACAACTGTACTATGTTCATCGTGTTACACTGCTGCAGTCATTACACTTGGGTAAAATCCCAAAGCTAAGGTTGGGTGGCTGGTCTATAAAGAGTTAGGATTGGCTATGAGGCCCTGCAGAACTGCAGTGGCAAACCCTGCTCTGGATTTAGAGTAAAGAGGCAAGTGGTAATGCTTGGTAAAGGTGTGCACTGAACTCCAAGTTGTATCCTCCAAAATTTCCTTGGTTGGTACTGCTCTGAGAAAGGCTGTTGAAAAGTGACTGTTGCTCTGGTAGAATGTGGCCTAATGCTATTAGGGACTGATTTTCCATGCTGTGTGCAGCAGTAACGAACACAGTGTCCTATCCATTTGGAGATAGTCTGTTTTGAGATAGCCTTGCCCTGTGATCCTGCGGCATATGCTGCAAACAGTTGCTCAGTTTTCCTGAAAACTTTTGTTTTGTCCAAGGAGAAGCGTAGCTGTCTGTGTATGTCCAAAGAGTGCAGACGTTTCTCCCCTTTATTCTGGGGGTTTGGATAAAAAGTTGGCAAATGGATGGTTTGGTTAAGAGCCACACTAGATACCACCTTTGGCATAAAGGTAGGGTTTGTCCTTAAAGAAACCCTGTCCAGATGAAAAATTATAAAAGGTTCTACTGCCATTAATGCCTGTAGCTCTGAGACCCTTCATGCTGAAGTTACTGCCAAGAGCAGAGCTGTTTTCCATGATAAAAATCTTAGATCGGCTGTATTGGCTGGCTCAAAAGGTGGCAGGGTCAGTTTTTCCAAAACAAAATTGAGGTCCCAAGTTGGTGTTGGTGCTCTCCGGGGCAGTCTTATATTTTTAGCCCCTCTGAGGTACTGCTTTAGCAAGGGATGAGAGAATAAAGAAGGATCCGCGTTGTAATGAGCTGAAATGGCAGAGGCGTGGATCTTAATTGATGAGAAGGATAGGCCTCTGTCCAGCATCTCAGTTAAGTATTGTAAAATCTGAGGAATGTTTGTGACAAGAGGGTCAACGCCTTGAGCCTGGTTCCAGGCACAGAATCTCTTCCATTGTTCTGAGTAAGATTTCCTGGTGCTAGGCCTCCTGGCCTCCAAAATGACATCCATAACAGCTTTAGAGAGAGGTGTTGCCTGTTTGGCGAATGAATCTGCCATGCAGCAGGGTTTAGGGTCTTGAGCTGACTGTGCAGGATCTGATTGTTTTGTTGAGTCAGAAGGTGTGAAGTTTGAGGCAAAATCCATGGTGGGGCTTGAGCCAAGTTCTTTAAGATTGGGTACCAGTGCTGGCGTGGCCAGTCTGGAGCAATCAGGATCATCTGTGGTTTCTCTTGTCTGGCTTTTAGGAGTACCTTTGAAAGGAGAGGTAGAGTGAAGGGCTGACCCTTGTTGAGGTGACATGCCTGTGCCCACCATCGAAACTCCTGTTGTAGGCAGGGAATTATTGGTATTACTGCTTCTAAACTGTGAGCATGTTGAGTCCAAACACTTTTTAAGTACCATTGTAATTTCCTCATATGCAGTCTGGCATATGGAATTAGTAGCATGCAGGATGCCATGAATCCCAGGGCCTGCAGAATTTTTCTTGCAGGGAGATGGGACTTTTTTGCCAGTAATTGAAAATATTGAGTCAGTTGTCCTTGTTTGTCTGGCGTGAGATAAGCCATCTGGGCTGTTGTATTTAAGCTGGCACCCAGGAATATTATCTGTTGTGAGGGCACTAGTTTTGACTTCTTTTCATTTACTGCGTACCCTAGAGAGATTAGCAACCTTTTTACAAATGCCAGATGCTTTAGAAGAATGTCTTTGCTCTCTGCTTGAATGAGGCAGTCGTCCATTTATGGATATATTTGAATTCCTTTTTGTCTGCAAAATGCAATTACTGGTGCCAGGCACTTTGTAAAGACCCTGGGTGCAGTAGATGAGCCAAAGGGTAGTGCAGAGAATTGGTAGTGCATTGCACCAGCTTTGAATCTGAGGTATCTTCTGCAATCTTGTCTGATAGGGACATGCAGGTATGCCTCTTTGAGGTCCAGAGTAACAAGCCAAGCCTTCTTGCCCAGCATGGGAAGAAGCTGCTGTAGTGTCAACATTTTGAATTTCGGAACATCCAGGTAAGTATTTAGAGTTGAAAGGTCCAGTATGGGTCTCCAGGCTTTTTCCTTTCTGGGGACCGGGAAGAGTCTTGAGTAGAATCATTGTCCTTGTTCCTGCTGTGGTACTTTTTGAATAGCTCTCATGTCCATGAGGGCTGAAATTTGTTTTTGAGCCTCTGCCCATTGATTCTGTGGCAGGTTTGGCATTCCTTTTATCCTTGGTAAAGTGTGAAAGTGGAACCTGTAACCTTGAGACACAATATTTAGAACCCATTTGTCTTGGGTGATTTTGAGAAAAAAGTGCTAGTTTTCCCCCTAAGGGGGCTGCCAAAAGGGAAATGCTTGGCATATGAAGAGGGAAGTCATTGGGACTGTTTCCTATAAGGTTGAGACCTGTCATCACCTCCTTTTGGGGTTGAAGTACCCCACTGTCATTGTCTGTTAGAGCCTTGGGGTTGAGATCTGCCTCTTGGGCATCTGTATCTGCCTCTCTGTGGCCTGTCTGACACTGGAAAGGACCAATTCTTTGTAGGCCAATTTCTGCTAAATCGAGGTGGCTGTACCTGTAAGAAATCTTTGACTGTTTGCATAGATTTAGCTTTATCCTCCATTTTCTTTAACACCTCTTCTGCCTTAACACCAAACAATGTATCATGCTGTAAAGGAGCATCCAATAATTTTGCCTTAACATGATCAGGTAAACTCTGTTCTTTTAACCAAGCATGTCTTTGAATCACAGAACCTGTAACTGTGGATCTACAAGAGGCCTCTAAGGAATCAAAACCACATTGCAGAGTATGTTTTCCCACCTGTTCTACTGCATGCAATAAATCCTGCATTTCGTTACAGTCAGGAGCTTCTGAGCTTGCAAGCATTTTCTGTTTTAACTGAGTCATTAAATATTGTCGGTACTTAAGCATGTGAAACTGGCAATTTAAAGCCCTTACTGCTAAAGTTGCAGAAGTGTATACTTTCTTCCCCCATCTATCCAATGTTCTAGAATCTCTGTCAGAGGGGACTGGATTTTTTGCAATGGAAGCCTTAACCCTTTTGGGACCCTGGGAAATGGTTTCTGGGTCAGCAGAAGGGTTTTTATAAAGAAACTTGTGAGAGTCAGGGACTCTATAATACCTATCTGGCTTGGCAGGTACAGGGGGCAAAGAATCAGGAGATAAGCACGATTCAGAGAACACATCATCCACAATATCTAACACAGGCGGAATAGCCAGGGGCCTGTGCTGAGGCAATAAAAGGAAGTCCCTGAGCCTTTTCTTGGATTCCTAATAATCCTGACTTTCCCAATGGAAATGCTCCCTCATGGTATGTAAAGTTTCCCCAAAAGAGTAATCCTCAGGAGGAGAGGCTGAAGGGATAGATTCTTCAGCATCAGAATCCTCATAGGGGGGTAGAGAGTATCCCTGGTCTGAAGAGGAATCAGAGGAAATGGAAACCTGATCAGAGGAATCATAGTCTGTATCCTGCCTAGGCCTTTTCTCAGGAGGGGGATGGGAACCCCTGATTATAGAGTAATGAGGTCTTCTGCCATTTTAAGCATCTGTTTCTTAGGCATGGAGGACTGTCCAGGAGAATGCTGTACTTGCTTCTTTGACTTTAATGGTGTTTTTGTCTTGGCTGTTGCTTTAATGGTAAGTTGTGAAGGTCTGAAAACACCCTCAGAAGCCAATGCCTGCTCAGCGGCTCCGGACCCATCTGAGGGATTAGTTTCCGTAGGCCCAATACCTTGAGTTTCCAGAGGCCTAGTTGTCTCCACATGGGAGTCGGAGGCGGCCTGAGGCTCTGAGGTAGCGGTTGTCAGGGGCTGCGAAAGCGCCTCACTGAGAACCGGCGAACTGGCGACTAGCTTAGAAGAGGCTTCATCGTTGGTTTTGGACCTCGGATGCCTGTCTTTATCCTTGTCTTTGCGTTTTTTAAGAATTGCGGTCATCGGTTGATCCGACGGCATATTATAATTGAACCTTCAGACAAAATAGTGCAAAGCAAAATCAAAATCTCTTTTTATAGTGCGTTTGTTAAATCTAGCACAAAACTGACAACTAGTGATGTCGTGATCAGGGCCTAGGCATGGAATACAGTAAGAGTGGAAGTCCTTATGAGGTATTTGCTTTCCACAAGAAATACAATTATTAACTTTTTCTGACATCGGTCTGAGGCAAGAAAAAAGTTTCCCCAACGGGGTACTTAGCTTTGTTGAAGACTTCGGATCTGAAATTCGACTTTGAAAATCTCAGGAGTCGGCCGACTGGCACTTACGAACTGCTTTTGCTTTGGGCAGCGCGTGGCAAGAAAGACTGAAGAAAATGGTGTTGGATGCATCTTATATACCCCTGGCGCACTGACATCAGGGAAGACGCGACAGCAACTGATGCCGGACCAAGACTTTGGAACTCTGGCCGACTGCAGGACCGCTTGACAGCAGGATAACCCAAGTGTAATGACTGCAGCAGTGTAACACGATGAACATCATAAGTACTACAATTAGTATAAATCCAAACTGTGAATTTGGTTTTGGAATTAGACATATGTCAGTCAAATATATTGATGTAAATGCTTGCTTATCCATGCAAAATAAATAGTCTATAAATCATATCTGCTAGTACCATGGCTTCAGCTGTAACAGAAATTTGATAACTTGGAAAAGGGATATTACTGGCTGTGATGGTTTTCATTCTTAGCTTCACTAACAAGATTTCAAGTATGGGTTATGTAGTACAGTAGAGGTGTGAGCAATTAATCAACCAAGTTTTTATTCCAATTGTAGCATATTAAGAGATTATGTAGACTTAGTTTGAGCGGATTAGTATATCTGGCATTCAGCTATTTGCACATTTGCTTATTTGTGCATGATCATTAACTGACAGAAAGGAGAATAAAAACCCTGAATAAAACTATCCAAAACTGAGACTTGAGAACCATTGCTTGTTATAAATGTAAATCTTGGTTCATGCATATGTTTAGTACCTTTTGGATTTGATTATTTCACCACTTTGATATCCAGTGCATAAGGAGTACTACTATAACAACTTAACTTACAGACCTTGTTATAATATGGAACAGAGCCAAAGCATTTGGATAAGTCCAAGGAATCTCTGAAAGAAGTGCATTTATTGCCTGAAGTTTCATTGAATCATAAAATTCTTTTAAATTTCTGAGATAAGAGCTTTGTGAAAGAAAAAACACACACCTTTTCAGATATCTACCGTTTGAATATATACACTATTATGAGTTCATAACTGTACACTGCAATACTTAAAACAGCACAAAGAAACATGGATCCATCTTGCAGTGTGATGAAGTCCTGAACGTGAAACCAGTGACCTGAATACGATTAGCTGCTCAAGTTCTGCAGGAGCCAGGAGGGATAGTGTAGCAAAGAGTGGCTTTTTGACAGCTTACTCACTTTGTGAAGAGTAAGGGAGGGGTTACTGCCAGTGACAGGACATAGTAGCAGTGACAGATCAGTACTGCAACTGCACAGAAAGATTGCCATTAAAATTTGACAATGTTGGAGCTAACTGATACTGCATACTGTATTTGGTGTGAGATCAGTAGATGTGCCCAGTTAGGTCATACAAATAATCCCCCTAGCATGCATGGCAGAGTATGTGGTGCCTCCAGCCACTGCATTCCAAGTGACTTCCTCTAGAAACCTACTAATTGAGAGCTTCCAGCTCTGGGAGACATTACTGTGAACACAATAGGAAAATATTGACACTAAGAACACATTTAGAGCAGCTGATGGTCAGTGGTATGGCAAGCCAGAGGGACTAAAATAATTACAGTTACTGCACTTGTACAATTATAATCTAAATGATTATATTCAAGATTGAAACTGAGTGTTGAAAGCAGTATACCTCCCAAATTGCCTAAATTATAACAATGCCACCCTCCAATTATATACTTCTAACTGTAGCAATGCTTAGACTTAATCAAAAGCCAGTCAAATATGGTAATGTTCTAGCATGTTCTTTTCTGAAGGTATCATTATTGTTCTTAATCTTTCTCAAACTTTCAAACCTTCTTCACTGATCTGCAACTTATGCTGTTTTTCATTTTAGCAATTGATTTTATTAAATTGTACACCAGTGACAGTTTTGCCTTCTTATAAATTATCAATAAATTGTTTAATATGTTTTCACTGTAAATTTATCCATGTGACTTACTGTAATGCATGTCATGTTATTGCACTGCTTGTCTGTATCTTCTGTATTTTTGCCTTGTGCACAAGTGCATAGAAAGATTCATACTCCCAGCCCACTTACTAGGCAGAGAAATGCACCTTGTTCTGTTGTCCTGCCTAGGCTTAGGCTGAGTGGCCCATTAAATGTGTGTTGTGTAGAGGAAACTTGTATTCAGCTGCATTTTCACATATCCCTTTCAAAATGCCCAACATTGTTAGGCCCGGATATTTTGCATTATTCATTAGTGAAGACTATATAGAAATTATTACGTAATGCAAAAATTTTCTCCTATTCACTCTGGACATATCTTCTCTGCTCTTGTTTAAATGTTGAGTCCACACCTTTTGTGTACCCTTGTTCTTTCAAATGCAAACATTTGTTATCCCCTTTTCCACTGGATTTACTCCATTTTTCTAAATCTGAAGGTAGACTGCCAAACTACTTTTACTCACATATTGTACCCTATAGCTGTTTACAGGTTTAGAAGAAATTTTATTTTTTGTTCTAATACTGATTAGGGTCACTATACTAAAAGACATCTTAAGTGGTAAAGAGGTGGTACTCCTGGCTACAGTGCAGGTGGACATAGTTTGAAATGACACTTAGTGACCGAGGAGCTGTCCAGGAAAGGTAGGACTAAGGTACTAATGGTCAGCTTCTTCTATCTCAGGAGAGAAGAAATGTGGTATTAAACTGCAGGACTTCCTTTTGGAGGAAGCCATAAGGCTAGTGCTGTACACACAAGTGTCAGCTGAGTCAGAATGAAGGTGCGTGTAAGAAGGTTACAGTGAAGCCAAAATGTACAACTACTGCTGGTCTGGTATACAAGGATCTACATGTGGAGTAGGATCATACAGGAAAGGTCTGTACTCACTAATGATGATGGCCATGTCCACATCTGTACCCACTAATGATGGCGACCACTTCCACTCCTTAGTACTCTTGCAATAAGTGCGGCCCCAGAAAAACTAGTTCTATCCCCAAGAATGGTGTGATAACCCATGCCATTCCTGAGAGAACAGAGGGAATAGAGAATATGGCAGTGGGATGATAAATAGTAAATGTGATGTGGTCAAAAATCCGCTAAACCATTTTTAATATTGTCATTTTCTAGAATGTTAATCTTTCTGTGATTTAGTTTTGGGCTATGTTTTACATCCATAACAATAATGAAAAATTAGACTTCAATTCTACTGGCTAGCCACATTTGAGCACAACATATACCATGCAAGGGGTTGTTCCATCGCATTTGTTTCCAGCATTAATTATATGAAGCTAATTTACTGTACAGCTCTTGAACTCATTTTGCCTCTGGCTAGGCTGTATCATGAGTTTCAGTTACCATCCTATACTACTCCAGACATGTATTTGCTTGTAAAATTTTAAAAGATATAATTTGGCTTGCATGACAGTAATATATCTTGAGTGTTTTACATAAAACTATTAAATATCGAGTAAGTAAAATATTTTTTTCTGTAACACCTGAGAATTTTCAGTAAAGTCAATGACCTGAATGTTTACCAGACATGCTGAAAGCTAACAATTCTGCATAGTTTAGACTCTTTTTTATACCCATTACATTATTTAAGGTCAGAAATGACTACATTTGAGATAAACACAAGGATGATAACTAAAAACATGTAATATGGTATTAGGTGAAAACATTTGCTATCCGCATCTGAGGTTATGGGAACAATGCAGAAAAATGTTTTATATGTACTGATTCAGTAAAAGTCAGAAACTGTGGACTACTTACATCATAATTCCCAACAGACTAGTGTTGTTGCAGCAATTGTCAAGGTATTGTGCATAAACATTGAAGAGGAAATTGCTGATAAGTGTTGTCTTATGGTATTGTCTGTTGCTCCAAGTTTTAGTGTGACACTTTGCCTCTGTGGTTACAGAAGTTGTTTCCTTATTTTATGTATGTATTTATTTATTTATTTTACATTTGTTTACCGGGACAGTCCGACTGGATACATGTCCATTTTCAGCAGAGGCCCGGGGAGAAAAGCTCCACATAGTCAAACATACAAAAGGTTACACAAGAAGTTAGAAAACAATTAGAATATATAGAAAAATGTGGTAATATACCTTATGTACATTGGTTTAGAAGTGTTCCCTATTAGGGACTCACAGTTCTCATGGACAGACACAATTACAAGTAAGATTGTAACTCACAGTTAGTCCCTAGTAGGGACTCACAGTTCTCATGGACAGACGCAATTACAAGTAAGATTGGATACATAGCATGGTGATGTAGTTAGATGTTATGATAATTACTGATTATGCTGTGATAATTACTGATTATGCTATTGTTTTATAACTTAATCCGGGTTGGTACATCGGCATAGCCAGTTCAATTTGAGATACTGTTTGAGGTTTTTTTTAAGAGACTTTTGGAGGATTGTAAGGTTATATAGTTTGGCAAGGCATTCCAGATTTTGCCAACAAAGTTGGTGAACAGGGATTCACCAGCTGAGTTATTAGCTTTGTGGGTTTGGACCAGTAATTTTTCGGCTGACTGTAGGGATCTCGGGTTGCTATATGGCTTAATAATATTTATAAGAGAGGGGGTATCTTTAGGGTGGTACAGAACTTTGTGCGCTATTAAGAGTTGATTGAATTGAATTAGGCTGGGCAGTTCTAGCCATTCTAGTTGTTTCAGGTTCTGGCCGTGATGGGTTCTATAGGTGGAGCCAGTGGCAAATCAGGCAATATGGTTGTAGGTATGGGACAGCTTACTTAGTTTGGTTTTATTGAGGTTTAAGAGTACAGGTGAAGTATATAAAAGAGTAGAGAGTAGGTGTAATTGGGCGATTTCAGTCCTAGCCAGTAGGGTTAAGAGTGCCTTGTTTCTATACAGTCATCCAAGCTTCTTAATGATGGTCTGTACGGTTTTGTTGGCCTGTAGGTCAAATTTGAGATTATTGTCTGTGATAACCCCTAGAAGTTTAGTGCGTTGATCTGGGGAGATAGTGGTGCCATTGTTAGACGTGACAGAGAATGAAAGTGTTGCAGATCTACTAGTGGGGGTGAAGAGTAGAAGTTTAATTTTATTGGGGTTCAGTAGTAGGCATTGATTGGCGAGCCAGTTCTCAATAGTGTTAAATGTATTTTGGGTTAAGATTTGTATTTTGGATGGGGAGGTGGCTGAACAGATGAGAGTGGAATCATCTGCATATTGAATACAGGTAGCTTTAGGGATAGCAGTGTGAAGATTATTGATAAAAATAGAGAAGAGTAGTGGGCCTAGTATGGGGCCTTGAGGGACACCAAGTGTGAGAGGTAGCTGACTGGAGAGTTTGCCCTGCCATAGTACTGCCTGTTGTCTACCAGTTATTTAGGACTGGAACCACTGGATAGTGTATGTGTTGAGGGAAATGGATTTTAGAGAAAGAATGAAAAGTTCATGGTTGACCATGTCAAAGGCTTTTGATAGGTCAAGGAAGAGGGCAGAGGTTAGCCAATTGTCATTTCTGTTACTGTTTATGGCATTAGTAAAGGAAAGGAGGGCTGAGGTGTTGCTGTGGTATGGCCTGAAACCATGCTGGGAGTTGGATAGTAAGTTATTCTGTGTAAGGTATTGCATTAGCTGCTTGTGTACACATTTCTCCATTATTCTGACTAGTGGGGAAAGATTGGCAATGGGTCTATAGTTGGACATGTCTATTGAGCTACCACCTTTATGGAGTGGGATGATGTGGGATATTTTCCAAAGGGAGGGGATAGCATTTTTGGATAAGATTCTGTTGATAAGGATAGATATGGGATATGCAATGGCATCTGTAGCTATTTGTAGGTACTCTGCAGGGAGGAGGTCAGCAGTGAGGGTAGTAGGTTTTAGTTTTTTTTAGGAGAATTTTGATAAAACTAGTGGATATTGGTTGGTGGCTAAATTCGGAGTGACGTGTGGATAAATTAGACGTGTGGTTTAAGTTGTGGAGGTTAGGCGATTTGCTAGGGATTGGATTGTTTTGGTGAAAAAGTTATTATAAGTGCTAGCTATGATCTCTGGGGAACTATGGGTATGGTTAGCCGGGGTTGGGGTGGTAGAATGTCCTGGATGAAGTAGTTGATTAAAGCCTGCCCAGAACTTTTGGTGGTTGTTTTGGCGTTTTTGTTGGAGATTATGGCAGAAGCTTTTTTTATCCATTAAAATAGATTTTTTGTGTCATTCCTGAGTTGACGATATTTTAGATGGTCAAGTGGGGATTTGGTTGTTCTCCAGCTGGCCCAGGCTTTGTTTCTGGCTTTGATTTTAGATTTGGTCTCTTTTGTGAGCCATGGTGCTGTGTTTGATCTAGATTTTATTGTACGTGCTAGAGCATGGGAATCAAGGATACTTAGGAACTTAGTGTTAAAGTAAGCTACAGCCTCTTCTAAGGGTAAGATTGGTTTTAGTTTTGACCAGTCAACTGTTTGTAGTCTGTTTAGGAATATTGCAGTGTCAAGGTTTTTTCTGTTTCTCACTGTTTTATATCTGGTCTGGTGAGGGTTTCCTACCTTATGTTTTATGATATAGTTTAGAAAATGGTCGCTAAGGTTGTCAGGGAGAGTGCCAGCAGTATACAGTTGGGGTTGGTTGTTAACTAGGATCCAGTCCAGGATACTTTCCCTGTTGGTCAATTTGTTTATCCTAGTGGGAGAGGTTATGGTCTGTTTAAACCCAGATAAGTTTATAGGAGTGAGGGGGGGGTTCAGAGGAGCAGGGGTGCCAGTTGATGTTAAAGTCACCAAGAACTATGGTTTATTGGGGATAAGTAGTGGATAACCAGCATATGATATCCTCTAGGGTATTTAAGTTTTTGACTGGCAGAATGTATCTACAGACGATGTTTAAACATTTGTACTGGTTAATCTGTAATTTGGTTATGAGGAGTTCAGCATTATTGAATTGGGGTGGTTGAATGGTGTATCTATTAACAACTAGAGTGTTTTTGTAAAGGACTGCTATCCCACCTCCTTTCTTAGTAGCATGATCTAACCGGTGTATATTATATCCTGGGGGTAGTATCTCATTATAGGTAGTACTAGGTTTTAGCCAGGTTTCCATAAGACACATAATGTCTGGGGAGTGGGTTGCTAGGAGGGCATGTAGGTTGGGAATCTTATTGTTAATACTTCTCATATTTAGCTGAAATGCTGGGAGGGAACTAGTGGGAGTAAAAAGGTGTAGCTTGACTGTGAGGGTTGTGGTAGGGGAGTGGAGGTAATTGGGTGTGGGTGGACCAGGGTTGGGATGAATATCCTCGTGTGTTATAAGGTTGAAGATGAATAATTATAAGGTTATAGTGACAGAATATCCTAAGCTTTAGGAGTTTGTTTATTAGTTTTATATTGTCTTTGGCTTTAGGATTGTGTTTTGTGGTTTTACAGGGGTGGTATATTATTGAGGGTCCTATATTCGGTTTGCTGGAGATGGCACAGTGTTTGGTGTCATTTGTGTAGTAGTGGGTGTCTGTTTGGCCTTGTGGGTAGTGAATACTATGGTCAAGTATTTGTTTGTAGGCTGTTAAGATGGTAAAATAGAAACAGTATAGGCATTAGGGTAATTAGTATTTTTTTACTTGTTTGCATTTTGTTAGGGGGGGTGGGGCAAATTTGATGGTTGATTGTGCTATCAGGGTGTGGAAGAATGGAAGAGAAGAAAAATGGGTGTGGGGGGAGGGCTGTTCAATGATTGGATCTTAGTATGAGGGGAGTGGCTGAGCGTAGTTTAAATGTAGGAGTAGTGGGGGTGGGTGGGGAGCAGAGTGAGCCCGAGCGCAGCGGGGCTAACACTGACTCAAATTATTTCCCTGGGCTTATGGTATGTTAAGGTAACGTTTTGGCTGTATTTAGATTTGTTTCTTTTTACATCAAATTTTTAGGCTATTTTTAATCTATAGGTTATACACTTGCAGGATAAATTAATAGCTGCAGGGTATAATTTTCTGGGCTATGTGAAGGAGTGTAGGGTGAAGTTACTGTTGTAGAAGTTTAACCTGTTTGAGGAAAAATGGGGTTGGGGGAAGAGAGAAGGCAGTAGGAGTGGTTAGAGGGGACCTTGATTGACTCAAGACACCACACTAGAGGTAAGTTTAATGTAAGGGCATAAAACCTGCACTCAGCACTTTAATGTTACTTATGTTTAGCAGGAAAGACAGACCAACAGTATACACTTTTGAAGATTTTTACAAGGGTTACTTGTTAAATGTTAGACAAGTAAAACTTTGATACAGGAAATCTATGTTTGTGTAGAAAGCCAGAAAGGTACAAGGTATACCTGTAAAAATTAGGGTCAGAGACACTAATGTAGTATATCAGTGTACTTTAGTTACAGGAGAAGGAGGTAAACACTCAAGTAGAAAAGAGACCTATGGCTAACCAAAATAGTGACTTGCTTAGTTACACAGCACTGTAAGAGTAAGCTTAACAAATGTTTTTATATGTTTAACCTACTCTGTTTAATTGCTGGGGGAAAAACAGTTTTTGTTGAGAGAGTGGTAGCCAAATTGCAATCCTGTAGACACCGATATGCAGCAACTGCAGTATGCTAGTGGATGTAATCTGTGAGTCACATCAGGTCAGCCAAGGGGGGAAGAGAAAGGGAAATCCTAAGCACCTAGATTAACATTATGGTTTTTAGAGCTGTATATTTCAGTTTTCTTTAGCATTACCACTTTTAGGGTACAAATTCTTCACTTTTGTTTAAGAATAAAAAGGTGACCTTTCAGGTAATAAGTGCAGGAATACATCAATCTTAAATCCAGTAATAACAAACAATTGCAAAACTATGTTTACTTATAAGATGTTTCCTACAATATCTATCCAATGTCAAAAAAGTAGTAATGTTTATATTCTGAAAGGAGAAACCCTTTGTGCATTATTTGGAAACAATATTTGTAGGTCTGTCATCTGCAGGGAGACTGTTGCATCAGGATGGGTCTAATCTGATGAACTGCTTCTCTTCAATTATTGTGTCAAAGGAAGTCTTTGCCAGGGTTAGTGCATTGTCTTTTGTCTGAGGTCACATGAGGAGATTGTAACTGAATACTTCGTGGATAAAGGGGAACATATATAATTAGATTAGGAATAAAGTGAACAGTTGTATTGCCCTTACTATAGCAGACAGCCAGTTTTCCTTTTATGATAGATTGTGACTGATTCTGCCAAAATATCAGTTGACATATTTAGTGAATATTGACTTGAAGTAGGGTGTTTTTATTAGACAGTTCATTTAATAGTTATAGTAATAGTATATATTTTTGTTCAAATGTTTGTTGCATCCAACGGGAAGAAAGTGGATACTCCACAATCAGGTTTTAACTACTGCAGTACTTTCTCAACTGTTCTCTCTTTCTGTTTGTGGCATAAATGATACGGTTCAGTCCTCTCTGCAAAAGCCTGGTTAACTTCAAATATATCTTTTAGAGTGATCTATCCTGAATTTGCAGGGCTGCAAAGATCATCAATGCAGATATTTTAATATTGATTGAAAGTTTGTTTTGTGTTATCCAGTTCCATAGGCACTTAATTTCTGTTTGAAGTTTCACTTGATAGTTGGTGTTTTTTTGCCAGAGTTAAGGGTGACAATATCATCTGCATACATTGTGAGTATGCTGAGGGAGAGCTTCTGTAGAGAGAGAGAGAGAGTTCTAAAATGCAGTCACTAAGGGAAAAGAAAAATAGTGCTGACAACTGTGAAATGGTTCTAATCTAGTAAGTTCCCATTTGTTAGCCTTACCATTGCTAGTGGTTACATGAAATTTCGATTCTCATATTTAGGTGAATGCAGAACCAGGAATCTACTTTCTGGCTGGAGTTCCCTGATTTAAGTTTATTAAGAAATAGAGTAAGGCTGATGGAATGAAAGGCTTGCGTCATAGCTATGCAAACCCCTCCAGTAAATAAATCATTATTAGATATTATGTTTGAATATATGAAAATAGCTAGCAGGGTGATAAAGCCATAACTGACCTCACACTGTGCATCAACTAGGAGCCTATAATTGTTTAAACTCTTCTATGGTTTATTTGTAGGTTCATGTGACACATTTTTGGTGGAATACATTAGAAATCCATCTAATATCTTGAGCGTTTTTGGGTCAGGGACTGTTGGCATGTTTATTATGTAGACATTTTAAACTGAGCTGATGCATAAAGTGTAGCTGGCGACAAGTAGAAGAAAAATGATACTGGATTACAAATGATGGGCACTGAAATTCTAAATAATGTTTGGTGAAATTTTACATATCTGAGCTAGCCCTTTTATCTTGTTTTATGAGGCATTTATAAACTAATTTAGCACAGATTTTTCTAAAGTGGAAAGTTGGTGTGGACTGAAATTGACAGTTAGTATCTGGATTAACATTGCCTGTGGAGAACTTAAAGGCAAGATGAGAGAAAGAATGCCTTCCTAGGCTGTAGGTGAAATGGTTCCCTTGGATCAGTCCACTACCTCATTTAACAAGGAACAAAATGTTTGTAACGTTGGCAGGAGTAAGGGTAGGTGCGTGAACAGAGGTGAGAGTTGAAGTAGTTTTTTTGTGAAAAGGTAGTCTTTGAATGCATTGGTGAAGACGTTGCCGACAGGATGGCAGTTTTGGTATTAGAACTGTTTAAGTAACCAGTTAAGTCTTTTATGGTTTTTGAAAATGGTCTTTGTAGATCATAGGATCATAGGAGGTTACTAGGCTATCGACCCGGAGGTCATTTCAAGCCTAGCCATTTCATCCCAATGTAATACCACTGATACTCTAAACAATACCCAAGTTTGTAATTATTAATGACTGTCCATGTCCAGGAGCATTGTGGGCACTGTCCCCGATAATAATTTACAGTTCCCCATCCATTAATCGAGGTTCCTTTTGAACAGTGTCATATAGGTGCTTTGATTCAGATAAATTGGCAGCCTATTCCAAAGATGCAGCAGTCACTGTGAGACAAATATGTCTATATGTCTTATTCAAGCCACTGGTCATATTTAGGTCACTGGAATGGGGAGCGCTAGTCCTGTTTTCCATAAGGAAATAGGGTTGGCTAAGTTGGTTAAAGTCATACTCAGATTTCATTAATGTTGGTAGGTTTCATGCAATTTTCATTATAAAAGTTAAACTTCTATTCTACCATGATTTATCCCACTACTTAAAAAGAGATGTTATTTTACTGGAGAGTCATCTATTTCCTGCCTGTGTGGTTGGCAACAGATTTATTCTGTTCTCTCTATACAGATAAAATAAGAGAAGAATTTTGTATATTACTCTTCTTGTAAATATAGAAGCACTCTGAAAAAAATAACAAGTGCCTTAGGTTCACAGGCAGATACATGGTATGGGATCCAGCAGATCACTGAAGAGCCTAGCCAAATTTTCCAATTTTGCCTGGACTACTATCTGGTTAAATGACTTGCTCATTCACACTGTATGCAAATGGAGACCGAACTTTCTTGAAATTTTCCTAAAAAAAGATTATGAATTCTTTTACTTGGGAGACATATTTTCCAAGGTATTCTCTCCCAATCATGTGTTTATTTTATTTAATAAATTATTTTAAACCTGCCAAGCACTGACGTTTCATTTGTTTGCACTTTTATCTTTAACAGCAGTTATGAGGTTAGTTTAGTATGTTCCATGGCAGATCCAGCCTGTATAGGTAATAGATGTGTAACTACTTGGGTTGTTTGTAAGGCCTCCCTTATGCAGGGACATTACTTCTGCTGTGCATCACTCACTGGGGACAAAGCTAGTAGCTAAACTTAAGTTAAACAGTCTGATGATTATATCTACAAGGGCATGTTTAACACTACTATTTAACCAACCAGGTATATTATCAGGCCCCATGCAGGAAGGATTTTCTGTCTTGATTAGTACTCTCAGTAAATGATCTTGAGACATAATTGGGGAGTTAAGGAATTCCTTTGAAAACAACTATCAGAGATTAAGTTGGCAGTAAATTTGCTTGGACGTATGTTGGCAATGTCAGTTGCATCAGAATAGGAGGTGTCATTATGAATATGTTTTGAGCAATCTAAGTTTTTTTTTTTAGATTTCTTACATAGGTAAAGAAGGATTTATAAGTATATTTTGCTTTAGATTCCAGTCTAACTCATGGACTCCTTCAGCGGATCTGACAGTGTCCTTCATTTTTTTTTTGCAATGCTTTCGATATTCTTGATAGTGTGGGTTTCTAATTTGCTAAATCATTTCAGTTTCAGGAGTTTCTTTCTTTTGGTGCATTGTGTGTGTGTATTTTTTTTGTGGTGTTGGAACAGCAGTGTGGTTTCTTTTTGAATTTTCCAAGATACTTGGTTACTATAGCGACTGCTAGCTCTATGCCTTTTCTTAAAAGGGAACAGATATTTTCCCTTTCACAGATGCTGGTATTCCAACAGAAGCATTTTACTTTTCCAGAGACTGAGTACTGTGATGTAAAGGAGATCAGTTGGCATAATGGTTAAGGTCTTTGCCTCCCATGCACAAGGTGCAAGGTTCAATCTTCATCTCTGACCAATGCCTGTTTGGAGTTTGCATGTTCTCCCTGTGTCTCTGTGGGGATCCTCCCACCTCTGAAAAGCAAGCTGAGTGTTTCCATCTCAAAACTCGCCAATGAATGGAGCTGTGGGCAGCAGCACTGACTCTATATGAAACCCTATAGGGGAAGAGTTGTACAGACCAACCTCTTTGGGGCATGTACTGTTGTGCACAGTATCCTCAAGATAGGAGAACACAGATCACAGACTAAAATATGACTGTATGTGGTTTAGTCATGTTGACTAAAGTCGCCAAATGGGCAGAGATTCATTGAGCTGGAGGTAAAACTAATCAACCTGAGAATTACTACATTTAATGTAGGTTCACTGATGGGAGACAGCTTAGTAGTGGATGACATGATGATACGGAGGAGAGTGGACATCCTATGCATCTGAGCCAAGATAGAAGGTCAGTGCAGCAAAGCCACTTGGCTTGGTATTCATAGTCTACTATTCAGGAGGAGGACAGGTGGTGTGGAAAGTGTGGTGAGAGAGAGAGATGTTTTAGAGGATATCATCAGGTGTAGTGACACAGGGCAGTATTCATGCCTCAAAGCAGGGTTGTATATTGGGACAGACAAAACAAGATAGGATATGAGGACTGCCTGGATCCACATGAGTAGGGCATGGAACAGGAATAAAGAAGGAGAGGCCATGCTAGTCTTGTGTCTAGCAAATGGCTTGAGGGGAGAGACAGTCACACGATCACATACAAGAATGACCAAGTCAGATAGACTTCCTCTTTGTTAGGAAGGATTGCAAAATCATCCCCAGTGAAACAGTAAGCCCACAGCTAAACCACACCACAATCAGCTGCAAGTAGTGGTCAGAGAAGGCTCTAAGGTCAACCGAAACTAGGCTGAAGACCTGGAAGTTGATTGGAGAGAAAATAACGACAGTTCGAGGAATTACTCAGGGCTCTAGCACAATAGGTGGAGTTCAAGAAAAATGGCAGTGCCTCAAAACACCATGTCTGAAGACTACAGAACAGGTAAGTGGTCGAGTCAGGTATGCAAATAAGGTACATAAGAAAGCTACTGGTAGAATGCAGAAGTCCATCAAAAGAAAGAAGGTGTGCAGGATTAAGTGGGAGATAGAAAAGACTGACCAAGCTAGGAAGGAATATTGGTTTTCTAACAAAGAAGCTAAGAAAGGATGCAATAGCAAAGAATACGGCATCAGAAACACTTTACCAACGTTGGGAATGTAACTTATTAGGTGGTGCAAAGAAAATATATCAGGTTGCAAGGCAAAGACAGAAAGATAAAGAAGATAGTCAGACTCCCTTCATAAGGGATGCCAGCAACAACCTGCTCACCAGTCCACAGGACATCAAAGGCAGATAGAAGGAGTTTTTCCAGCAGCTTCTGGATGAAGAAAACCCCACAGAAGCTGTACTACCCCAGAAACAGCCTACAATGAGAGAAGAAGAGGAGCCCACCCTAGAAGAAGTAGTAAGAATAGCACTAAGGAAAATGAAGTCAGGGAAAGCAGCAGGCTCAGATGAGGTCACAGCAGATATGATAAAGATGCTGCGTGAGCTAGGGGAGAAATGGCTCCTGAGGGTACTCATAGCTGTGTGGGGAGAAAGGTGTATCCCAGATGATTGGAGAATAAGTGGCTCCCTATTACTCTGTCACAGATTCAGGTTGTCGAATGCATCTTTGTCGAACTGAAAAGCTCGAAAAGGCAAAATAGTGAAGCGGTTTTCAGTTTGGCTGCTTTTGCTACTTTGCCTTTTCAGCACTGAAGTGCGATCTTGGAGTTGGTATATTTAAGTAGAGGTGTGTGGGGGCACAGCCCCCCATGTTGGGGGGGGGGCGTGGGGGGGGCTTATGTAATGTTTTACAGTTTTTTCTTTTTCTTTTTTGTTTCAGAACAGCTCTGAAATTTCGACGTTGTAAGCTTTCGCTTACATGGGGTCAATTATGTGTTGTTTGCTCTTCTGAGTGTGCGATATCATAATATAGACCCAAATAAGCATACTCATGCCAGTGTACAAGAACAAAGGGGACATTCACAACTGTGGGCAGTACAGAGGAATCAAACTTCTATCACATTGCTAGAGAGGGTGAATGATAAACAGATAAACAGCATAGTAGAATGTAAGATGGGAGATGAGCAGTTCAGATTCAAATCAGGATGCAGCCCAACTAAGCCAATGTCTGCGGTGAGACAGATAGTTGAAAAGAAGCTAGAGATGAGGAAAGAGTCCAACTGGGAATTCCTAGACTTGGTGAAAGCATATGACATGGTCCTAAGAAAGCAAATCTGGACAGTACTGCGGTGGTTCAAAGTCCAGGAAGCATTGGTAGAATTAGTGCAGGCTATGTACAAGGACCCAATGACTCAAGTATGAACAGTGTTTGGCCTCAGACAGGGGTTCCCAGTGGGAGTGGGTGTACACTAGGATTCAGCTCTGAGCCCACTGCTATTCATACTGGTGATGGACTACATTAGCAAACAGGCTGGAGTGGACAGATCAACAAAGTTGCTGTATGTAGATGATGTGGCATTACAGGCAGACTCAGAGCAAGAAGTCCAGCAAAGTATAGAGCAATGGAATGCAAAACTGAAGGCACATGGGATGAAACTAAGCACAGATAAAACAGTGGTAATGGCAGCAAATGTGAAAAATCAGAAGAAGCTAAAAATTGAGATAGAAGGGAAGATACTGGATCAGATAAATAGCTTCCAGTATCTGGGAGGGATGGTTGAGGAGAAGGGAAGTCTGAATGAAGAGGTCAAAGCTAGAATCAGAGGGGCTGCAGCCAACTAGCATAGAGTGTTAGGTGTAGTCTATGACAGAAGAATGCCAAAGAAGCTGAAAAGTAAGGTGTACAAGACAATGATGCGACCAGTACTACCATATGGTACAAAAATCTAGGCAGTAAAGGTAGAGCAGATGAAGAAGCTAGAGGTGATGGAAATGAAGTGTGTGAGAAGGGTGGTAGGATGCGCACTGTGGGACAGACAAAGAAATGAGGACATAAGAGCAGAAGCCAAAGCAGCTCCAATTGCAGAAAAGATCAAAGAGAACATATTATGGTGATTTGGATACATGTACAGAAAAGTAGAAGGAAATCTGGTAAAGAACATTTGGGACAGACATGAGGAAGGTAAGACGAAATGAGGACATCCAGCAAAGAGGTGGATAGATTGTGTGAAAGAATATCTGTGACAGTCAGGTGTGAATGTCAAATAGGCAGGAGTGTGGCATTGAACTGAGAGAGATGGTGACAGTTAACACAATTCCATGACTCCATGTAGAAAATGAGAAAAGACGGCGGCTGCAGCTGCTGATGATGATGATGATGAGTACTGTGATGTGTGGCACTTTGTGTTAGTACTATTGAAGCATGAAACTTAATGCTGTATTAAGGTCTGAGAAGATGCAATCACAAATTAATTTTATATTTATTCTCATAGTAGGTTGGGGTTAGTATGTTTGTAGTGCTTAAATTCAGTGGTGTTTACTGTATGAGTTTTTATGAGTTTAAAAGAGAAGGCAGGAAGTTTATGATGAGACTTCCCTGGACAATGAGATACAAATGAAACAGTGCAGAATGTTACTATAACTGGAAGAATAACTTCAAGAATGCTGTCCCCTCTAGTAGTTTTATTTATCAGCTAGTCAAGGAAATGTGTATTTATTAAGTTTAGGAATGTTGGGCATATCCTACATTGGAGGTATAGGTGTCCCAGTTTACTGAAAGGTAGTTAAACGTATCCAGAATGATGAAGTTTTTGCTAATAGGGAGCTCATTTAGAAATTTGAGGTATTTTATATGGTTATCAAGGGCAAAGATGGTATGTTGTAAAAAGATATCAGTTGATAATTAATCCTATCTAGATTGCTCTGTAACTGAGTTCAATTTTGAATCCCCATGGATTTGCCAAGAGGAAATATGTTCATTGGAAACTCCATCACAGTTCCCATTGGGCTGCCTGAAAGCATGAGAAGTGCAAAACCGAGATACAGGGGGAGTGCTCTCTACTTACAAACCATGGTTCAGTATCTTTGCAGACACTGACATTTTCCAAATTCAGGACTGCCTCAAGATCAGATCATCTGGAGCATTTCTCCCCGGCCTCCGCTGAAAACAGGCTCTGTGGAACCTAGTCGGACTTTCCCGGTCAACAAATGATAAATAAATACATAAAAAATAAAAAAATAAAAATTTAATATTTAGACTTCTGGCATTAAGGAGAGACACACCTTAATGCAATGCAATTTTGAGACTCATAAGTTAGTTACATTGGAATGTTCATTAACTTTGCCTAAAATGACACTTGGGTGCAGCAAAAGTTTTAGCCAGTATGAGAAAACACTGAGACAAGAGGGGAAGGGCCACCCTTAGCAAAGAAAGCTGCAGTGTCATCCTATGGCAGTACATACTGAATTCTCCTGAAATGACACCAACTGTTTAACCAGTTACTGAGGCCAATTATCTTTTGTTTGCATTTAGGCATGATACAAGGAGAAGGAAATATTACATTCAAGATTAGCATCTTGCCTGCATTTGTAACATGACTGGGAAGATATAACATGTCTTTCTGCAGGTCTACTTCAGAAGATCAACTCAGCAGACCATATGACCATATGATCGACTTTCCAAAAAGTCAGCCCCCACACCCCCTGCATATTATATGTACCAACTCTTTGACTGCAATATAGTGAGGTAAAAGGCACATTTCCTAATTCTCACTGCACAGTAATCTCCATTCAAAAGTTTCAACATTTTGGAAAGTCAGTCATATCCCAATCAGCATCATTATTAACCGATCCATAAAAGAATCATATGTCCCCAAATTCTGGCACTCAGCTTATAGTCTTCCTCTTCATAAAGGAGTCAAAAATACCAGCATCTCAAACTTTCTCCCCATCACTTTGTTCTCACCAATCTCCAAAATCCTAGAAAAATGCATCTACCTCCAACTTATGCCTTTCCTGACCCAAAACAATCTTCTCACTCCTACTCAGCATGGCTTCCGTCCAAGCCATAGCACAATAACCGCTCTACTCTCTTTCCTAGGAACTGTCAATCAAGCCCGAGATTCAGGACACTTAGTTTCTACTGTTTTACTCGATCTGTCTAAAGCCTTTGATACTGTTTCCCACAAGCACCTTCTCTGTCATCTCTCAAACCTTAATCTCTCACATAATGCTTTATCCTGGTTCTCCAGCTATCAATCAGACAGATCGCAGGCAGTCAAATGGAAGAACTCCATCTCTTCCTTCCTACCTACCCCAACTGGCATACCACAGAGATCCATCCTTGGGCCAATGCTTTTTAACATCTTCATCAATAACTTTCACACTGCTATTCCTGATGCTAAAATCATTCAATATGCAGATGATTCAACCTTAGTCTGCTCTGCCTCAAACCTCTCTGAATTGCTGATTAAAACCCAAATTGCCTTCTCAACAGCTGAAAACTGGATGCACCAAAACCACCTCTCTCAATGCAAATAAATCAAAGATTCTACTATTCCCTCCCACAAAGACCCTCTCCTATGATAAAAACAACTTTAAAGTCTGTAGTCAAACCAACTCACCTATAGAAGTGGTCCCCTCTGCCAAACTACTTGGCATTACTGTAGATGAATTCTTCAAGTTTGATATTCATACTCAACAAAATATTAAGAAAACCCACCAAAAGCTAGGTATGCTGTATAGGAATAATCACTTTCTCTCCAACTCTACCAGGCAAACTCTGGCCTCGACTTATCTTCTTCCTTCCTTATTATATGGAGCCCCTCTCCTAACCAACCTGTCCTCCTCTATCACCTCTAAACTAGGAAACTGCTACAACAAAATCTCTAAATCTGCCTCTAAATCTAAAAAGACCACACATCTCTGCCTAACCCTACAATCTCTGAATCGGCTTGAACTGCCAAACTACCTAGACTATCTCTAACTCACTACTGCACATAGGCTCATATTTCACCCAACAAAATGTCCCGCTCTAACTAACATCCTTCCCCCTTATACACCCAGCAGAGCTCTCAGATCTGAAAGTCAGAACTTAATTACTATCCATAAACCTAAACGTCCTGCTGGCGAACTTCTCCAATCTTTCTCACTAGGCAAAAAAATGGAATTCTCTTCCCTCCACACCAAGAACCATACCAAACTCAGAAAACTTTAAAACCCAACTATTCAAACACCTGTCCACTAAATGGAAATGTACCTGCCTTCACCCAACCTAATCAAAGGGGGTTCTCTCTCTGGTATTCAGGCTCTACAGCTCTCATAGTTATCTTCCTATGAGTCTGTCTAAGCTCTCAACAATTTCTATAGCTTCTGTCTAAGCTCTCAACAACTCCTACAGCTACCCTCACACAGCCCAACCTTATAAATATTATAAATAGCATTCTGCTGTTGATGTGTGTATGTAAAGTGTATTTACATTTTCTTAAAAGGTTTGTATGTAAACTTTTTCCACACCTAGCACATATCTGTTTTCCTCAAATGAAACTGTATGATCCCTACCTTCAAGCTTAATGAATTTGTTAACTATGCATGATATTGAATGCATTTATGAGTAACTATTCTACATAATATTATCTTTAATATTAACTATCAGTTCTATCTCATCATCTTCTTTCGGCTGCTCCCGTTAGGGGTTGCCACAGCGAATCATCTGTTTCCATTTCTTCCTGTCCTCTGCATCTTGCTCTGTCACACCAACCACCTGCATGTCCTCTCTCACCGCATCCATAAACATTATATTAGGCCTTTCTCTTTTCCTGTTACCTGGCAGCTTCATCCTTAGCATCTTTTTCCCAATATACTCTGCATCCCTCCTCAGCACATGTCCAAACCAACGTAATCTTGCCTCTCTGGCTTTGTCTCCAAACCTTCCAACCTGGGCTGACCCTCTAATAAACTTATTCCTAATCCTGTCCACCCTTGTCACACCCAGTGCAAATCTTAACATCTTCAACTCTGCCACATCCAGCTCAAACTCCTGCCTTTTTGTCAGTGCCACTGTCTCCAACCCATATAACATAGCTGGTCTCACTACCCTCTTGTAGACCTTCCCTTTCACTCTTACTGGTACCCGTCTGTCACAAATCACTCCTGACACTCTTCTCCACCCACTCCATCCTGCCTGTACTGTCTTCTTCACCTCTCTTCCATACTCACCATTACTTTGAACTATTGATCCCAAGTATTTAAACTCATCCACCTTCACCACCTCTACTCCTTGCATCCTCACCATTCCTCTATCCTCCCTCTCATTCACACATATATTCTGTCTTAGTCCTGCTGACCTTCATTCCTCTTCTCTCTAGAGCATATCTCCATCTCTCCAAGGTCTCCTCCACGTGTTCCCTACTCTCACTACAGATCACAATGTCATCTGCAAACATCATAGTCCATGGGGACTCCTGTCTGATCTCGTCTATCAACCTGTCCATCACCATTGCAAATAAGAAAGGGCTCAGAGCTGATCCTTGATGTAATCCCATCTCCACCTTAAACGCATCCGTCACTCCCACCACAGACCTCACCGCTGTCACACTACTCTCGTACATATCCTGTACCACTCTTACATCAGTTGTATCTAAATTGTATAATGCATCTTGGAGCTTTTCTCCCTGGGCCTCCACTGAAAATGAGTCAATTCGGCAAAGTGGACTTTCCCGGTAATCAAACTGCAAATAAATAAAAATAAATATGGTTTCAATCAGATGATGTTCAACTTTCTGTTGACTATCTCTTCTGAAGGCCACCTCTATTTATATCTCTCAGTGTCTACATCTCAAGCCCTTCACTCTGATATGCACCACTACCATATTATACTCACATTTGATAAGAGATGGTGTTTTTACTCACACTGTAATGTCAGACTCTACCACATGAAAGATAACTCACTGCAATGCTCTCTTTGTTCAACCTTATGAATGAAGAGTCAGTGGGCCTTGTGAAGATTGGGCAAAAATGGGTGAAGGCTGCCAGCCTAGCCAGATTGAATTTTGGAGATAATTCTGTCATCTGTAAATATTAATTCTAATTCTAATATAATTAATATTCTTTTGACATCCTCTGTCTTTCTGAAACATGGCTTAATCCATCAATACAAGATAGTGTAGTTCTACCTCCTGGCTACAATATCCTGAGACATGACTGTAATACTAAGAAAGGTGGAGGCATAGCCATACTTTATAAGAATGGATTACAAGTTACCTCACTAGACACCAAACCTCCACTTTCCAACAATGCAGAGATTCTTCTAAGATTTAACTTAACAAATGTAAAGCCATATATCTAATCTATGTCTATCTTCCCCAGGCAATAACGCCAACACATTAGAGGCTATCCTCAGCTGGCTCTCAAGCAACTACCCCCAAGAAACCATTATACGTGGAAACTTTAACATAAACTGGAACTCCTGTATATCTGAGCAGCCTTCTACTCATATCAACCTATATGGTTTTACCCAAACTATAAAATCCCCTACACGTACTAATAAACTTAACAACAAAGCAAGCACCCTTGACTGGATACTCACTAATACTCCCCAACAAAACTATAAAACAGGCACCATCCCAGAGGACATAAGCGACCACTTGCTTACCTATCTAATCAGATATAAAACTGAAGTCACAAATTCAACCATCTGCAGAACTATTCGTACTAACAAAAATTTTAACCCTGATTACTTTCAAATGGAACTAATTGCCTGAGACTGGTCCCCCCTGAAACACCTCCCACTAGATGATGCAGATAAATACTTTAATTCAAAATTTCTTTCCATTTTAGATTGCCATGCCCCATTACGCAAAGTTAGAATCAGAACTAAACCAGCACCATGGCTCACCAAAAATACCAAACAAAAAATCCTCCAAAGAAATAAACTATGGGCCAAATGGCATTCAACAAAAAGCCCCTCAGATCACTTACAATTCAGACAGCTAAGAAAGGAAACAAAAAAAGCCATATTATCCGATAAAATAAACTATTACTGCCAGCTTCAACAAACCCACCAAAATAATTCTCAAAAATTCTGGTTAAGCATCAATAACCTCCTACACCCCAGACACTCATGCACTCCTACTCCCTCTAGATCTGTTCACAACAATCCCATCCAAATAGCTGACTCATTTAACACATTTTTCATTGAAACAATCCAATCCCTAGCCAACCAGCTGTCCCCTAGCACCTCATGCTCTACCACAACCTCTACCAATAATCCTCCTCTATTTCATTTTCAACCAGTGCCAGCATTGCTTATCTGTAACCTCATCCAGAAACTTAAACCCACCACACTCTCTGCAGATCTACTACCTGCAGAATACCTGCAAAAAGCTGCTAAAGTCATAGCCTGCCCCATATCAATCCTCATTAACAGAACTATTTCTGAAGGAACTATCCCCTTAATCTGGAAAGTCTCTCACATCATCCCCCTGCACAAAGGAGGTAACTCCAAGGAGTTCTCCAATTACAGACCCATAGCCATACTATCTCCTTTGGCAAAAATAATGGAAAAATGTATTCATATACAACTGTTAACCTACCTACTTGAACACAATTTACTAGCCACCTGTCAACATGGCTTTAGACCATTTCATAGCACCACCTCTGCTCTCTTATCCTTCACTAACCGTATTAACAGTAATCATAATAATGACACTTTATCCTCAGCCCTTTTTATCGACCTGTCTAAAGCATTTGACATGGTTAACCACCACCTCCTCATAGACACACTCAAAAACCTGTCATTGGATGCCCTTACTATACAGTGGTTCCAATCATACCTAGATAATAGGCAACAGGCTGTACTATGGGATAATACTTTATATTCCCACCTCCCAGTAGCCCTAGGTGTCCCTCAAGGATCCATATTGGGTCCTGTACTCTTCTCCATCTTTACAAATGACCTCCATTCTGTAATTCCACAAGCTGACTGTATCCAATACGCAGATGACTCCACACTCATATGCTCTGCTACTTCCCAATCAGAACGTCAGTCACTAACCAAAAAAAGACCTTTAGCACAGTCAAAAATTGGCTCCTACAAAGGTGTCTTATCTTAAAACCAAAAAAACTAAAATGCTACTATTCACCCCCACTCGCAGAACCTCCCCACTTAACTTTACTGTCACTTCAAATAATGGAAATATAATATCTCCTGAGCCAACCACCAAACTACTTGGGAGTACTAATAGATAATAACTTGTCTTTTGAGCCTCACATTAATAACACCATAAAAACAGTGAATAAGAAACTATGTTCCCTCTATAGAATCAAACCCTTTCTAACTCCTCTAGCCAGGGTCACCATAGCTCACACCCACCTTATCTCTACCCTGCTCTATGCCTCCCCTATCTATACCAAAATATGCAGAAGTAATCTGAGTAAACTGTCATCCTCCTACAACAATATTTCCAGATTTGCAACTGGGTCCTCCTATATAACTCATCACTGTATCAGCCTGAATCAACTTGGATGGTTAGAATTGCCAAATCGAATACTTTTCAATCAACTAATAGTAGCCCATAAGATCCTGTATCTACCTCAAAATGCACCCATACTTACATCCCTAGTCATCCCCTATAACAATCTCAAAACCTTATGATCATCTAATAAACTACTTGTACAAATATCTAAATCCAAAAATTCATCTGGTGACACCCTTTTCTGTAATACAGTAGGTAAAACCTGGAACAGCCTCCCAAGTCAACTAACCTCACTAATCTCAGTTAACCTATTTAAAAGCAAGCTCAAACCCTACCTCAAATCACACTGGCTATGCCCCTGTGATAACCCAGACTAACCACCATACCCTTTTCTAGACTCCATTGATTCCTAGCCACTTATGAACATCATCCTGTGTTCACTCGCCAATAATTAGTGTGCCTGACCATCCTGAGGATTTTTCCTCATGTAAATATGTATATACAATTGAATGTCTAACCATTTTCATATAAGACCACAACTCTTGTGAGATTGAACACTATAATTGTATCCTTGTATTTTGCCTTTGAATACTCTATCCACTTAACACTAGTGTTGTTCTTTTGATATTTTTGTGTGACTTTAGAATCTATAGCATCTCTTAGATATAATTTGCATTATTAATACAAACTACTGTTGCATCTAGGTTTATTTTACAGCAGGTTTTCCCTTATTGGATTACAGAATATAAAATCCTAGATATGTAATATGTTATAAAGCTTTGTAATGTAACAATTTATATTGTAAATATCATTGTCTTGTTTTGTTGTTGTTTGTGGAGCTTTTCTCCCCGGGCCTCCACTGAAAATGGACATACATCCAGCTGGACAAGCCCGGTCAACAAATGTAAAATAAAATAAAATAAATAAACCATAGGCTTGTTGTCTTAAATGGTAAAAATAGTGTTACATGTGGAAATGGAAAAAATGTAACAACAGTGCACTCTGTTGTAAGAAAGCTAAGTCAAGCATTTTATGACTGTCTTTGATATTTAAAGTCAGCTCCGGCCAGTCTAGATGAAGGAATTATTGCTATTGTTTTAAGGCTATTGTTTTAATGGCCAGAATTTGCATGCATAAATGTCCTTTATTGCTCTGGTTTCTGCCCAGAGGGGAAGAATGTAAATGTAGTTTCTGTTAGCCTGGGAACCCAGGGAAGTGTGAGAATAATGTAATGGGAACCAGGAATGTGATTTTAAAAACAGAGAGAATCGAAGAGCATTAAGCATTTTTGTCTCGGCCATCCAACTCACAGCACTGTCTTGCTCTATATGTAAGTTTATCTTAGATTTTTGTTTTCTCTTAGAAATAGCTAGAAACTAGAAAGATTAGACTAAGTGTTTTTCTGTGATGTCAGAACTGTACTACTGAATTATTTTAAGTATTTCTCTGTGATCTCTGAACTCTTGACTAGCACTGTGTAGTAAGAAGTATTGTCTTGTGTTTTTATTATTTATTATTAAATATTTTAAAACCTTTCAACTGTGGCTGTTTTGTGTAGAGATAATTTAAGCTCTAGAGTACATTGCATGTATACAGTGATCCTGTACCAAGTCAATCTAATAAGCCTTGACTGTTTAGTCGTACTACCAATTGGATAATAATATTACACAGTAATAATTAGACACCCTTTTAAAGGCCTTTGAGTAGCTGATAAATATTAGTGGGTGGTGGCAAGTGGTACTACCGTATAGTCTGGGAAAAAGGGGGCACAGCTGGAGAACCTGTGCCAGCCTTCCCCAGTAGTGTCTTTGTGGTTGTATAAACTCTTCTCAAGGTGTGTGTGTGTGTGTGTGTGTGTGTGTGTGTGTGTGTGTGTGTGTGTGTGTGTGTGTGTGTGTGTTTGTGAACTACTTAGGTAGGGACACAAAGCACTAGTTGGACAGAGAGGGTGCTGGAGGTTTTAGCTTGCCCACTAGCCTGAAATCTGGATCCTATAGCTGTGCCAGTGCGGAGTCTTATTGGGGACCTGGAGAGCAAGGGAGCCACTAGCCCCGGACTGACTGTGATCTCTGCATGCTCTTAAGGGAAATTGCACTTTACTGTGTGTATTTGTTATCCTTTCTTCCTATATGAGACACCCCTCTCTGGTGTTAGTGGTGAGGATTGAGGATCCTTGATTGCTGGGCCAGGGCACGGGCATCACATTAATTGTTGTGCAGTGGAGGGATAGACACATCACGTATTAATTGGTTGGCAAATACTAATTGGCTTGTAGTGGTGTGGGTAGAATGAATCCCTGTAGCTTGCGTACAGTGAGCTTTGAAGGTGTTTTGAACTCTAAATCAGCCACTCAGTGAATACTCAGAGTTCAGATCACAATTGTTTTATTTCTTTTGTTAGCTTAGTTAGTCAGGGTGAGCAGGCAGCATGTCAGCAGAGGAGTATGGAAAGCTGATAAGGAGCCAGCTGGTGGAGATGTGCCAGCCTAGGGGACTGGTGCATGGAAACCTGACTAAGGCAGACCTGATTGCAGCATTGGTTACAGCTACATCAGAAAACAGCAACTGGGAGGACAATCAGAATGGTAGTGGAGATATAATACCCTCGGAGAATCAACAGCTCAACCTTTCTGCAGAGGACTTAAAAGTCCATCTGGAGCTAAAGAGACTTGAGTTTGAGGCCAGGCGTTTGGAGATAGAAGCAGAGGAAAAGGAGCAGCAGAGGAGGCATGAGGGGGAAATGCTGACTCTTTGCCAGAGTCATGTAGTTAATGGGGAAGGGAGTAACTGGACCCCAGAAGCACAAAAGGTCAGTACATTTATTTCGCAGTTTAAAGAGGGGGATAATTTTGATAGTTTCATTCACATGTTTAAGAGCGTATGCAAACAGTATGGCGTTGAAAATGCTCTGGGTACGGTTACTGACCCCCTTACTCCATGGTAAAGCTGTAATGGTTTTGTCAAAAATGTCTGACATTGCATGTTTTGATTATACTGCTGTTAAAAATCACTTGTTAGAATTGTTTAAGCTAACACCTGAAATGTATAGGAAAAAGTTTTGTGAGCATAGATGCAAGGCAGATGAAAGTGTGTGTGAATATGTTGCTGAACCGAGCACTTATTTCCATAGGTGGGTGAGTGGATGTCAGGTCATCACTTTTGAATGGCTGGCAGACCTTTTTGGTGAGGGAACAAGCCCTTAGCACTTTGCCTGAGGACATGTGGATCTGGTTAGCTGATAGACAATGTGCTACTTCAGAAGAGTTGGGGAAGAAGGGAGACCTATATCTGGCAAACAGGATAGCTGTGCACAGGAGAGGGACCCCCAGTACTGCTTATGGGTCTAAAGGAACCCATAGTGGGCAGCACAGACTGCCCCAACAGAATCTGCCAGTAGCAGGGGAAGCCACTAGTTCAGGTATACATCCAGGAGCTAGGGTTAAATGTTTTGAATGCAACCAGTGGGGCCATGTGGCATACATGTGTCCACAGAGGCAAGGTGGGGAACAAAAGGTGAGGGAGCCAGTAAGTGAGAAAGACAAAATGCCAATAGTAGGTTGCCTTGAGACAACAAAGGTACCAAACTACCATCCTGCAGATGTCCTGATGGGGAAGGATTTGGATGAGGCAGTACCATGTGTTTGTGCAGTTACACACAGTCAGGCTAGGAGACAAGCAGATAAGTCTGGTAGCCTGTGGGAGACCCAGACTGACTGCATACTTGCAGCCAGGACTGGTGAGATGGTTACTTCTGGGAGAGAGCTATCCTGTAGCAGTGAGACTGAAGGTGGGCCACAGCTGCCTGGGGGTACTGATGGTCCCTTGGACAGCGTGACTGCAAATTTAGAGGTGAGTAGTAGTACCCAGGCTGACAGTGAGACACCACTGTCAGAGGATGCCAGACTTCCTATGGAAGGGGAGCTGGGAAGGGTTACAAGGAGAGAGTTGAGACAGGCTCAGATCTCAGACCCTACATTGTAAAGCCTGAGACAGGTAGCTAGGGAGGCATGTGATTCTCAAGGAAAGGGGAATCTGTATACTAGGACAAAGGGTTACTATACAGAGTGGACCCCTAAGGCAGTGCTAGAAGGTGAGAGAGTACAGCAGTTGGTAGTGCCTAGAGCCTACCATCTTGTGCTTCTAGGAATAGCCCATGATATTCCCTTTGCAGGTCATATGGGCATAAAACGTATAAAGAGGTGTATTATGCAGAACTTCCATTGGCCTGGAATTTCCAGAGATGTAACAGAGTACTGCAGGACCTGTGAGCAGTGCCAAAAGGTAGGCAAGGCAGGAGACAAGGTGGAGCTCCTTTGATGCCTTTGCCTGTGATTGAGGAGCCATTTCAGAGGGTAGCTATGGATATTGTGGGTCCTCTGAGTACCCCAAGTACTACAGGAAAAAAGTATATCCTTGTGGTAGTGGATTATGCTACATGATACCCTGAGGCAGTGGATTTGTCCTCCATTGAGGCAGAGAAGGTGGCAAATGCTTTGTTAGAGATTTTCAGCAGGGTAGGTTTCCCAAAAGAAATACTGACTGACAGAGGTGCCAATTTCATGTCAGACCTGCTGGCTTGTCTGTGGAAGTCCTGTGGGGTGCAGCACATGAAGACCACCCCCTACTATCCCCAGACTAATGGTCTTGTTGTGAGGTTAAACTCTACATTCAAGTCCATGCTACGGGCATTTGCAGATCAGTTTAAGAGTGAGTAGGACAAATATTTGCCCCATCTGTTTGTTTACAGAGAGGTTCCCCAGGAATCCACAGGTTTTTCACCCTTTGAGTTGCTGTATTGGCATAGGGTGAGGGGGCCTCTAGATTTAATTTGAGATGAGTGGGAAGGTGAGTGTGAGTCCCACAAGGAATCTCTTGTGGCATACATCCTAAACCTCAGGGCAAGGCTCAGGGAACTAATGGGCTTGGCCCAGGAGAACCTGGCAGAAACCCAACAACAGCAAAAAGGTGTGGTATGACAGGAATGCTTGAGCTAGAATGTATGCTGTGGGGCAGCAGGTAATGGTTCCCACTCCTGTCAGACACAACAAGTTACAAGCAGCTTGGGAGGGACCCTACAAGGTGGTAAGAATAGTAAGTGATGTTAACTACATGGTGGAACTGCTAGGCAGAAGGCAGGGGCACAAATTGTACCATGTTAACATAATGAAACCTTACCATGATAGGGAGGCCCTTTTGTTGAGCATTGACAGTGGATTGCAGGAGGTATTGGAGGGAGATCTGGTGACTGATCTCCTCAGTGAGGCTCAGCCTGACACCTCAGTGTAAGGGGTAGCAATGTCCCAGCAGCTATCTCCTATGCAGGTTTGAGAAATCTGAGCAGTGTTGCAGGAATTTGGGGACATGTTCACTGGGAAACCAGGGTGCACCCACCTAGTGCAGTACCAGGTGGATACAGGACCCAAAAGGCCTATTAGACAGGCCCCTTATAAAGTGCCTGAGACAAGCAGAGTCTGTGGGAGGAAATACAGGAGATGTTGGAACAAGGGTTGATTCAAGAGTCCGACAGTCCCTGGGCCTCCCCAGTGGTGCTGGTGCCAAAGAAGGAAGGCAGCACCAGGTTCTGCGTGGACTACAGGAAATTAAATAGGCACACAGAGTCAGATGCTTACCCCATGCCTAGAACAGTTGAGGTCCTAGAGCAGCTGGGTGGTGCTAAGTATCTTACAACTATCTATCTTAACAAGGGTTACTGGCAGGTGCCCTTGACTCCCAGTGCTAGAGAAAAGTCAGCCTTTGTGACTCCTTTTGGCTTATATGAGTTCACAAAGATGCCCTTTGGGATGAAGAATTCCCCAGCAACTTTCCAGAGGTTGGTAGATCATATTCTAGCAGGAGCAGGAGAGTTTGTCCTTGCTTACCTAGATGATATTGTCATCTACAGCCATTCCTGGCCAGAGCACCTTCAGCATGTGAGGGAGGTGCTGGGCAGAATACAGAGGACAGGGTTGACCATTAAGCTGAACAAATGTCAGGTGGGTATGGCAGAGGTCTCCCACCTAGGACATAGAGTGGGGAGTGGTAAGATAAGGCCAGAACCTGCCAAAGTGGAAGCTATTCAGGCATGGCCTGCACCTGTTACTAAAAAATAGGTGAGGACATTTTTAGGGACAGTAGGGTACTACAGAAAGTTCATCCCCAGTTATAGTACCATAGCTGCTCCTCTTACAGACCTGACAAGGAAGAACAGGCCAGATAAGGTAGCGTGGACCCCAGCATGTGAGCAGGCATTCCAGAATCTAAAAGAAGCATTGGGAAGACCCCCTGTGTTAGCCAGTCCAGATTACAGCAAATAATTTGTTGTGCAGGTGGATGCTTCAAACCATGGGGTGGGGACTGTACTTAGCCAGATTTCTTCAGAGGGATAAGAGCACCCATTGGTTTATCTCAGTCATACGCTCCAACCCAGGGAGGAATGCTATGCAGCTGTAGAAAAGGAATGTCTAGCCATAGTGCGGGCACTGCAGAAACTTCAGCCTTATCTGTATGGAAGGAAGTTCACTGTTATGACAGATCACAACCGCCTAACATGGTTAAACAGAGCCATCCAGCAAAATGCCAAGTTGCTAAGATGGAGCCTGGGGTTGCAAGCATGTGATATGTCCATGCAGCACTGCAGTGGGATTAGCAATGCCAATGTAGATGGGCTGTCAAGACAGGGAATGGCGTAAGGTATACTCAGATAGACCTAACTCCCACAAGCAGTGTTTCTCAAGGGTCACTTGAAAAACTAGCTTGGGTTCTCCAGGGGGGGGGTGATATGTAAAGATTGGGCGAAGATAGGTGAAGGCTGCCAGCCTAGCCAGATAGAATTTTGGAGATAATTCTGTCATCTGTAAATATTAATGTAAACCACAGGCTTGTTGTCTTAAATGGTAAAAATAGTGTTACATGTGGAACTAGAAAAAAATGTAACAACAGTGCACTCTGTTGTAAGAAAGCTAAGTCAAGCATTTTATGACTATCTTTGATATTTAAAATCATCTCCGGCCAGTCTCAATGAAGGAATTCTTGCTATTGTTTTAATGGCCAGAATGTGCATGAAATGTCCTTTATTGCTCTGGTTTCTGCCCCGAGGGGAAGAATGTAAATGTAGTTTCTGTTAGCCTGGGAACCCAGGGAAGTGTGAAAAATGATGTAATGGGAACCAGGAATGTGATTTTAAAAACAGAGAATCAGAGAGCATTAAGCATTTTTGTCTTGACCATCCAGCTCACAGCACTGTCTTGCTCTATATATAAGTTTATCTTAGATTTGTGTTTTCTCTTAGAAATATAGGTGGCAGTACACTAAACACCGAAAGTTTGATAAGAGATTTAGGGACACAGGTGGACAGTGGTCTCACCTTCGATAACCACATCGCCACAACAGTCAGGAAATCCTTCTATGTGGCACACCTCATCACTAAGGGCTTTTCATCCAGAAAAAAGGAGGTCATTGTCCCACTGTACTCATCCCTCATTAGACCCATTATAGAATACAATGCCCAATTTGGTATGTACCTCTCAAGACATCTGCAACAACTGGAAAGGCCACAGAAATACCTCACTAAAAGAATCACAGGCCTAAAGCAGATGCCCTACGCTGACCGCCTTAAAAAACTCCAGCTATACTCTGTTGCATATCGTCTACTCAGAGGCGATCTTTGCTTAACATACAAGGCCATGTCAAAACCCAGAGCTGTTGGACATGCTACACTTAAAGAAATCCAAATCCCTCAGAGCCACACGCTACAGGGATCTAAACCTTGTCATCTCAATAAACAAAACATGCTGGAGGGATAGGTTCCTGACCCAGAGACTCCCCAGACTCTGGAATAGATTGCCCATACATGTCAAGCAGAGTGCCTCTTTGGTCCTCTTCAAAAGGAACCTTGATGATTGGATGGGAGAAAGGAAATTCACCCCGGGGATCACGTCAGTCGCCCTGCTAGACAGGGGTCCAGGGAAGTAAATAGTGTGGGAAGAAATAGCCAGGGAATTGTTATGGCTAGGCTTGTATAGGCCCTAGGGCTGATAGCCTAGTACCAACCTATGAACCTATAAATAGCTAGAAACTAGAAAGATTAGACTACGTGTTTTTCCATGATATCAGAACTGTACTACTGAATTATTTTAAGTATTTCACTGTGAACTCTGAACTCTTGACAAGCACTGTGTAGTAAGAAGTATTGTCTTGTGTTTTTATTATTTATTATTAAATATTTTAAAACCTTTCAACTGTGGTTGTTTTGTGTAGAGATAATTTAAGTTCTACAGTACATTGCATGTATATAGTGATCCTGTGCCAAGTCATTCTAATAAGCCTTGACTGTTTAGTTGTACTACCAATTGGATAATAATATTGCACAGTAATAATTAGACACCCTTTTAAGGGTCTTTGAGTAGCTGATAAATATTAGTGGGTGGTGACAGGTGGTACAACAGTATAGTCTGGGGAAAAAGGGGGCACAGCTGGAGAACCTGTGCCATCCTTCCCCAGGAGTGCCTGTGTGGTTGTATAAACTCTTCTCAAAGTATGTGTGTGTGTGTGTGTGTGTGTGTGTGTGTGTGTGTGTGTGTGTGTGTGTGTGTGTGTGTGTGTGTGTGTGTGTGTGTGTGTGTGTCAGCTACTTGGGCAGGGACATGAAACACTGGTTGGACAGAGAGGGTGCTGGAGGTTTTAGCTTGCCCACTAGGCTGAGATCTGGACCCTATAGCTGTGCAAGTGGGGAGTCTTATTGGGGACCTGGAGAACAAGGGAGTGACCAGCCCTGGACTGACTTCAATCTGTGTGTGCTCTTAAGGGAAATAGCACTTTACTGTGTATATTTTTTATCCTTTCCTCCTGTATGAGACACCCCTCTCTGGTGTTAATGGTGAGGATTGAGGTTCCTTGATTGCTGGACCAGGGCACGGGCGTCACAGGACTGACAATACAATTATCTATCACTAAATGTTTTTATAGCTGCTGTGGTTCAAGGTAATATTTCTGGAATGCTTTTGCTCAAGGTGATTCTTTATGGAAGGTATGCATGAAGTGGGTGAGTGTCATGATTTTTGGTGAGATTTAATTTTATTTCTAGGAGGTTCTAAAAGTCATCATTTTACAGCCACAGCATTAGACATCATGTTGCAAATAGAGAAGCTTCATGGCAGGAGTGTATGAAGCTCACAGAGAAAGTTTACGCATGACACAGAATCATCCATATTAATTATGTGTTTAACGCTCTCACAGATGGAATTATTAGTTCTGAGAATAAGTTCATTATCTCTGAGTATAAATCACTTTATAGACTGACAAAGGAGATCTGGTGCTAAATGGCAGGCAACAGATGTGAAACTAACAGGATGTCCTTCCATCTTGCCCAGTGAACCTGTATTTAGAGGATTAAAGCAAATGTAAGCACCACTGTTTTCTGCCACTCATCTCGAACAGAACCAGTAGCTAAACCTAAGTAGTTTGAGATGTTTGTCTTAGAGGACATGTTTAACACTATTAACTAATCAGCCATGTATATTATCAATTTAATGTCCTCTTTATTATGATCATGTGGTGTACAGGATTTATAAAGTCTTAGTTTGAGTGCAAATTAGTTTCTGTGATGAAATGATGCTTTATAAATAGGTATAATCAGTGGAGCTTTTCTCCCTGGGCCTATGCTGAAAATGGGCCTAAGTGCCCAGCTGGATCAAGGCAGTACATAAATAAACAAATAAATAAATAACACCAGAGTTAACTTAGTTATACTGAATGTAAGTTGTTTTGCAGCTAATTTGTGCATGTTTTCCTAAATTTAGTAATGGCTTAAATACTTCTCAAGGTAGGTGTGCTATGCCAACAGTCAACCAGGTACAGTGGGATAATAGATTTTATGCAGAGTTAGAGTATGTAATCTGTTCTTATAAATCACCCTATAATGCAAGCATACCTTCTGGTGAAACCTCATTGAATATATTTTGTTAAAATTCTCATATTTAGGATGTGAGCTTTAAATCTGCACTGCTGGTTCCAAATAATATGTGATGAGTGTCATATAATCCATCACTTTATATTTGTCAGCCAGGTGGTATGGCCTCACAATCTACACCACTGACCATCATCAAATATTATGCAAGGGGGCAAGGGGCAAGTCGTATTCAGAGCTCATGATAAATGTGAATTACTGCCTGACTAAGAGTCAACACCCGCCAAATCTAAATAAGCTTTGCACCGTGCAGCTAAAATTCAGAGTTATAATCAGTGGCTCCAAAGAATTCACCCTGTTCAAATTGAGTCTAGTGCCTTCCAGTGCAATCTTTCTATTAGCTAATGAAACCTCACCAGCATTATTTTGACACAACACAATTTTTCCAAATATGCCACTAGTACCAACATCACCCATTCATGTCTTTACAGTGACACTGCCACAAATCAGTCCACTCAAGCACACCAATAAAACAAATAACTTTTGCTCTTAGAATAACCCAACTGTTAAATATTTTATGATTGTAAAAACATGAGCAGGAATTTTTCAAAAGGCAGGAGCCAACAGTTCAATGTACATACTCTTAAGCTGTTTATTTATCCTTTATTAGCTGTTACTTTTCAGGGATACCTAAGTTGAAATTTGTAGTACTTGTGGAAGTTTGTCCAAGGGCATCAGGGAACCTCAGTTAATATTTTCAATAGCTGCATTGGGATTTTTTCATCCACCAGAGCTGCCACCAACTCAAATAGATGGGTGCCTCAGTTTAATGTCTCATCCAAAACAATGCACTCAGGAGTGCATCACCCCTCTTATGCTGCACAGCAGTGTCAGCCATCTACCTGGTGTGGGAAGAGAACCCACAACCTTCTGCACCACTATCTTTAGCATCACTGACACACAGATGCAATAAGCTATTAATTACATGCATTGATGATGATATTACCAGTTGATTGCATATACTCTGACGTTAATACATATGCAGTGTATCAATAGCAATTAAAATCAAATCATTAAACTCTTTACTTGAAATAAAAATTAAACAATACACATTAAAAATCAAATTAAATGTGCAAAAGGGAATAATAAATAAATCATTATAAATGGAGAGATGGCATACAGTAGACCTCTATGTCACAGCTTTTATGGGTCTGTCTATACCCATAGCTTTAAATATACATTAGTTTCTATATACCTCTGACTTGAATATCTAAATAATAATTGAAAATCTTCTTAAATGCAGCTTGACTTTTAGCAATTCAAGCAGTAAATGAACTATAATCTACAATTCTTAGTTTGGCTTCTTAAAAGAGCACAGATAATATTTCCTGTTTTACTTCAACTTAATATTTTTTTCTGGTAACAAATATTAGGCTCAGCAAGCTAATATAAATGAATAAAAGTTAAAATTTTAAGCTGAAAGTACTGCAGATAGATACACATTTAAGAATCCAGATTTTGTTTCCGCTTCATTCCACTGCATTTCTACTGAAAAAGATCACATGGTAATGTCCCAATTTTCTATCCCCAGGATTGATTAAGCCAATATTTCCGTGCAAGAACAGTGTAGCCATTCCTGTATGGAATATGACCGCTGAGCAACCCAGCAAACATTTGATCTGACGTGCACGAGCGTACATACACAGTTCCTGCATGGATAAGGCTGCAGAATGCTAATTACCTCATTTTCTGGCATAAACCATGCAAATGAGGTGAATTAGCAATTCACTAAGCAGACAGGTATCTGTGCAAGAACAGTGTTATTTGCAGAAATGTATTTGGTTACTAACCAAATACATTTCTGCAAATAAAATGGAGGCATGACAGCTCTCAAAAAAGCATGTATTATACTGTTTTGGCATACCAATGGCCAAATATATGGTCATTGGCATGGAAAACTGTTTTGTTTAAAAATCAAATTTATTTTTTTGGCCAATCTCGGCTGCTTAAGCATAGGGCAGTGGCACACAAACAGTATTGTGCCGAAAAAAAAATTGTAAAAACTCAATTTTAAGGGAAATCTGCATTTTGCTATTATAGTCTATGGCATGCAGAATGAAAACAATACCAGGGAACAGTGCTTGTCAAGGAGAAAGGCTCTGTGTAAGTGCAGTAACCATGGACTAAGGCAGTGGGGTATGCAAATGAGAGGAAATTTACTGAATCATAAAAATCTTCTAAGTCCCAAACTGCACCTAACTGTGTAGGTTCTTTAGCACAATGGTGTAATGAGGAGGAGCAACAGACATAAAAAGGAGGTGTGTAAGGCATGTTGTAAGCACATTGGAGCCCTAAGGAGCAGAGATAAGCTTAGCTAAGCACAGCTAAGCAAGGGTGTGTGTCTGAGGCTGTATTGACTTATTTCATGAACTGAGGAGCATGTTCATGTTCAGAGGAGGCCATTTCTTACTGTCTACCTAAGCTAAATGGGTTTGCTCGGCGCGCACCTGGTCTAAAAAAAATTAAAAATAAAACATGGAAATAGCAGGACTCTTTACATTTGGGCACTGGGTTTGCGCAGCACACCTCATGGCTTAAAAGGGGAGGAAATGGGAAGAGGAAAAAGAAAAAAATGGAAAATAGCAGAATTAAAGCAATTAGGTACAAATAACATAGCTGCCATAAAAACACAAGTTTATGTAGAAAGGATGAAATCTCTAGCCAAACACCTGGACAACCTGCCAAAAAATGTACAGGTAAGAGGTATGCCTATACAAGGATATGACATCTCAAGTTATAAAGATACTACGTAAGCAGCAGATCCCCAGCCAGTATATCACCAGGTTGCTCAACTGTTTACACAGCCATGTCATTAATAAACTTGCTGTAGCCACACCTCACAAATGTCCTTGTTGGGCAAGAATTTACATAGTTGCCCTCATAATATTGGTCTATGCATCATACAAATAGTATTCCTCTGGTAAAGCACTGTGATGATCTGAGGATGTCTAGCATTAGGTAATGACACAATACATTGCAGTTTCAGACTACAGATATATCAGAACATGTCTGCTAAACAAACCAAGTACCTTGAGGAAACTCCTGTGTACTACTGAGAGGTATGGCTGCAGCACACAAAACCCTGGACTGGAGTACACCTATCTCTGGAATAGAGTCCCACTCTAACTCTAGAAGGTCACACAGGGCATGCTGCTACACTTAGAGAATCACAGGACATGTTGGAACCCACCTCAGAATATATGACTGTATTGTGTATATATGTCTGTGCTTGCAGACAGCTATGTACACCTCGACTGTGTCCACACACACACACATCAGACAGGATTACCCTCAGCTAGCTGTAGGTGGCCCCATATGTGGTATATTTGCATCTGTTGCATGAGATACACACACACACAAACACACACACACACACATATATATATAGGCAACAGATAACATGTCAAGCATCAAACACACACATAGATGTGGGGAACTGAGAGACAGACAGTGATAGAGAGAGAGAGAGATAGGGGACATAGACAGAGTGAGTCACACATACGGATACCCCGAAAGGCATACAGTGGTATCCTGCTGTGAACAGTGGCATACCAGCTGTAAACAGTTGCATGTGCCAGCATAAAAGGTGAGCCCCATTGTGTAACAGTACTTAGGTTGGGTTTATAATATCACATCACCTACCTCTGTGTGTGTATGTGTGTGTGTGTGTGTGTGTGTGTGTGTGTGTGTGTGTGTGTGTGTGTGTGTGTGTGTGTGTGTGTGTGTTTGTGTGTATCCGTAAGTCCAAGTATTAGAAGACTCTTCCCACTCAGTACACTTCACATTGCCCTACTTCACAAGATCTGCTGTTGTCATTCACCTTAGAAGTACCATTGGGCACCGGTCACCCCTATAAGCTCTGTAGTGCATGTAATAACTGCATAACACAATAGTGCAAATAACTAGACAGGTAGGGGTTCTAATCTCAATACCGGCAAGTGTGTGTGACGGTTGTGTATGTGAGAGTGTGTGTTTGTTTGTTTGTAGGTGAAACAGTTTTAGGCGATTCTCACCCACAACACTTCCCAGTGACCCACTTTATCAGTCCTGCTGATGTCATTCACCTTATCGGCACATTTGGCACTTATGAGCCCGGTAAGCTTCGTAGTGCATGTGATAACTGCATAACACTGTAGTACAAATCACTAGCTAAATAAGGGTAATAATCTCAGATCTAGCAAATGAGTGTGTATGTTTGTAAGAAGAAGTATTTTGATAAGTCTCCCACCCACGGCCCTACTTTATCACTCCTGCTGATGTCATTCCCCTTATCAACACCTTTAGCTAGGAGTCAGCCTAGTAAGCTCTGCAGCATGTGTGATAACTGTGTAACACTGTAGTACAAATCACTTGCTAGGCAGGGGTTCTAATCTCATATCTGGCAAATGAGTCTGTGTGTGTGTTTGTAAGTAGAAGTATTTTGATAAGTCTCCCATGCATTACCTTCCTTTATCACTCCTGCTGATGTCATTCCCCTTATCAGCACCTTTGGCTAGTTGTTCACCCAGTAAGCTCTGTAGCATGTGTGATAACTGCATAACACTGTAGTACAACTAACTAGATAGGCAGGGTTTCTACTCTCAGATTTGGCAAATGCGTGTGTGGGTGTGTAAGTTTGTGTGAAGAAGCATTTTGATATGTTTCCCACCCACTGACCTAGTTTATCAGTCCTGCTGTCATTCCCCTTATCAGCACCTTGGGCCAGTTGTCAGCTCAGTAAGCTCTTTAGTTCGTGTGATAACTGTGTAATACTATAGTGCAAATAAGTAGATAAGTAAGGGTTGCACTCTCAGATCTGGCAAATGTACATGTGGGTGTGTGTGTGTATGTTTGTAGGAAGATGTATTCTGATAAGTTTCCCACCCACTGTCCTACATTTTCAGCTATGCTGATGTCCTCCCCTTATCAGTACCTTTGGCCAGTTGTCAACTCAAAAAGCTCTGTAGTGCATGTGATAACTGTGTAGCACTATAGTACAAATAACTACATAGACAGGGGTGCTACTCTCAGATCTGGAAAATGTGTGTGTGTGGGTGTATAAGTGTGTGTGTAAGTGTGTATGTTTGCAGGAAGATGTATTTTGATGTTTCCCACACACTGGCCTACTTTATCCATCATGCTGATGTAATTTTCTTTATAGGTCCCTAGCTGTTTACTAGACTAATGACCCTGGAGCCTTTGCAAGTCTAGCCCATAGACGTGCCCTGCCATTGTGCCACCCGACATTAGTTCCCAGTGCCTCCATCAAGTAGAACCACTGGAGTGATCCCTGGGGTGAACTTTTTATTACCCATCCATTCATCAAGATTTCTCTGGAACAGGGTCATCTAGGTGCTTTGCTTGACATGTATGGGAAGGCTATTCTAGGGCATGTGCAGTCTCTGGATAAGGAACCTGTCCCTCCAGCATGTTGTGTTGATTGTGGTAATGAAGTTGAGGTCCCTGCAGTGTGTGGTGCAGAGGGATTGTGATGTCTTTAGATGTAGCATTTCTAAAAGAGCTGGGTCAGACATGACTTTGCAAGTCAAGCAGAGGTCGCCTCTAAGTCGGTGATATGAGACAGAGAATAGCTGGAGTCTTTTCAGTCTGTCTGTGTAGGACATGTGCTTAATGCCTAGGATCCCCTTTGTGAGGTACCTATGTGGCCTCTACAGCTGTTTCAGGTGTCTAGTGAGGTACATGCCAAATGGGCCATTATACTTAATGATTGGTCTAATGAGGGAAGAGTACACAGTGACGATGACCTTTTTCTTCCTGGATGCAAAACCCTTGAGATGTGCCACGTAGAAGGATTTCCTGACCACAGTGGCAAGGTGGTGGTTAAAGGGGAGGTTGCTGTCAACCTGTGTCCCCAGATCTCGTATAACACCTACAGTGTTCATTAGGCTCCCATCAATGTGGTACTTAGTGGGACTGAGTTTTTACCAAAGGGGCTGATGATACATTTTGTGGTGTTAAGCTTTAGGCCATGGTTTCCACACCAGTCAGTGGTCTCAGTGAGGCCTTTTTGTATGATGTCTGCATTACCTGTGGAGTTAATGATGGCTCCCAGCTTGCAGTTGTCTGTGAACTTGGTCAGCCAGAGTTCCTTTGTGTTGGCCTGGACTCCTAGGAAGTAGATGCTGAACAGGAAAGTACCCAGGATTGATCCCTGTGGGACTCCACTCATGACTGGTTGTCAGTCTGACTTGGAGCTCACTACTATCACACTGTGTGTTCTATCTGTGAGCCAATTTGCAACACCCCAAGTAATATAGGGGTTGATGCCTGGTTTGGTGGGTTCATCAATAATCCCTGACTAAGGAATGGCATCAAGAGCCTTGGCTAGATTGATGTAGGCTGTATGCAGTGCCTTACTGTCATACACAACCCTGGTGACTTACTCAAAGAAGTCAACCAGGTTGAGCAGGCATGATCTCCCTTTCACAAAGCCAAACTGTCTGGAGTAGAGTTATGAGATTACCTATATGTTTGTTGATCAGGTCCCTTATGATGTGCTCCATAGCCATACATATCAGACTCATCAGTCTAATGGGTTGATAATTCCCAGGGTCTGTAGTTGATACACCTTTATGGAGAGGGCTGGCTGTAGCAGTGCACCATTTGGAAGGGACACACCCTGAGGTGAGGCTTTGACTCAACAGATCACGCAGATGTGGTTCCAGGTATCTTTGTAGTTCATGTAGAACACAGCCAGGGATAATTTTGGGTCCCATGGAAGCTGTATTCTTGCCCATGGATAATGGACCTTTAACCTGGGTGGCAGTAATTCTGGGTGCCTGGCATTCTTCTGGCATTCTGATTGTTCCCCTAGAGGGGGAGAGAGGGGTAAAACTGGCACTGAATGTGTTGGCAAGAATGTTGGCAATATCTGTTGGCTTAGTATAGGAGGTAGCATTGTGCATTAACTCAGAGCACTTCTGCGTATTGCTGTGGAGGATGTTGATATAACTATCAAAGGCTTTGTGATTGTTGTCAGTGTCTGCTGAAATTCCGTCATCATAGCTGGCTTTAGTTGATTTCATGAGGGATCTCAAGTTGTTGTTGAGTCTAATAAGGGAGTTTTACCACTCTTGAGACTCCACCTTTTTCTGCAACAGTTTCTTCCTGCTATTGTACAGGTTATTAATAGCAGGAGACCACCAGCTTGACCCCAGTGTTTGGAGGAGAGTGTCATGGTTCTGTTGGGTATGGCTAGTTACATGCATTGATGTACATTTGTACAGTGCATTTGTGTATGATTCGGCAGTCATGCAGGTATTTTTCATTGGGATGGATGCTGTGAAGTTATCCAGCTCTGTTTTTAGGAGTCCAAAGTCAGCTTTGGAGAAGTTTTTCAAGGTGGTTACCATTCCGGGAGGGTTGTGGGGGAGATGTGGATTTCCATGTTGATTAATTTATGTTTGTATTTGACCAGGTAGGGATTGACTATTGTTTTTAAGCAATGGTCTCATATGTCAGTAATCAACACAGGTCAAAGATGTTGCTTCCTCTACTGGGTGTCAGAACAAGCTGGTCAAGAGCATTGGAACTGAATTCCAGGAAGCGTTGGGTCAGTGTATTGGTGCTTGAGTATCTTTCTCAGTTGATGGAGGGGTAGTTGAAGTCTCATAGTATGAAAGTTTTGGGTTGGACCTTGATAGATTCTAGGGTGTTGAGGAATGTGGATTGAGAGTCTAGGGACATGGCTGGGGACCTATAACAGGCTATGACCTGGATTGCACTATTACCCAATGTCAGTTGCATCTGAAGTATCTCAGATGCATTATGCTGGGATACTAGTCTGGAGGTGTGTATATCCTTTATGAATATGGAGACACCACTGCCTTTGGAGCTGTGGTCCATGTTTTGGGGCTGACAGGTGTGGAATAAGTTATAGCCTGGTAGTGCAGGAGTGCTGTTTGCTGCTGTAAACCAGGTCTCCATTACAGCACAAATGTCAGTATTCACCATTTTGAGTATTGATTCGAGTGGCTGCATCTCAAGATTTAGTTGTCTAGTGTTGAGCAGCATGATCCTCAGATTGCATATATGTATAGCTGTTACAGTGGTAATTGGATTTGGAACACGGCCTAAAAAGGCACTATAGGGGTGGCAAGACACTTAGCTAGTACCTAGAAACCAAGGGGTGACAGACGCAGGCCATCTCTGGCAAGCCATCCCAGTCTGTCAATCATGTCACCCCAAGCAGAAAGATACTGGATCCCCTGAGAATGACACCAGACACTTAAGCCAATTGTTGAAGTCAATCATTTGTTGTTTGTACTGCGGTATCATTCTGGGTGACAGTAGCATACCGCTCAGGGCTACAGTCATACCTGCCTGGCCCACATAATCTGAGAGCTCCACCATGTCTCTTTTCATGTAGCTCAGGGAGGTGCATCTCAGGTCATTCACACACACATGGAAATGACAGAGTGATACTTGTAGTTGTTGTGGAGTGACCTGACTGAGTGTGTTATGTGTTGGATTCTGGCACCTGATAGACAGCCAACTGTTACCTTCTCCATGTTCAACCTAGTGAGTGGGACATTTGTGTGCTTCACTAATGAGTCACCTATGATTACTGTATTTGGCAAGGTGTTTAGCCTTAGGGGTTTAGGTTAAGGGGCACACTGTGTAGGTTAGATATGTGCCATGTGTTTGTGCTGTGTTGTGGTGGTCAAGTGGGTTTCTGTCTTGGGGGTCTCTGCTGTTTGGGTAAATATCTATTAAGTGCCTCTGTGAAGGTGAGTGTGTAGTTTTTGTTTGTATGTCAAAGCTGTGATAGTGGGTGTTCTGCAGGGGTATGTGTACCATGTTGTGTGGTGCAGGTGTTGACCCTTTTACTCTTGACAGGATAGTCCAGTCTTTGCTGGGGAGTGCATATCTTCCAATTCGGTGATATAGGGGTATCGCTCACAATTGTTGGAAGTTTAGAGGAAAGAGTTATCTGTGTACATGAGGCAATTGGAACAGTGCTTCTGGATGCCCAAATGCACCAAATTAATGGGCAAAAGCACAGAGAACTGTACTTTAATCATGCCAGGAGCTAATTCCATGAGAAACAGCTACTGCTGATGGCTCTCAGGTGTGCTAGAATAAAAGATACAAAAACCTGTTGAAGTGCAAACCTATTAGGCTATTTGAAGTGCCAGAGAAAAAAAACTAGCAAGATCTAAGGGAAAACTGAAGGCAGACTTTCTGGCACCTGTAATAGTTTACCTTAGCTGTGCAGTTATCAGCACCTTTGGGCAGATGTCAGCCTAGTAAACTCTGTTGTGCATGTGATAACTGTGTAACACTCTAGTACAAATAACTAGATAGGCAGGGGTTGTAATCTCAATACTGTGTGTGTGTGTGTGTGTGTGTGTGTGTGTGTGTGTGTGTGTGTGTGTGTGTGTGTGTGTGTGTGTGTGTGTATATATGTATGCGTATATCATATATTGTGTGGGTTATACCATTTTGAGTTGTGTACCACCCTGCAAACTTCCCATCACCCTACTTTACTAGGCTTGCTGATGTCATTTACCTTAGAAGTACCTTGGGACTAGATGAAATCACGTAAGCTGTCTGGCACATCTGATGACTGCATATCACTATAGTAGTAATAACTAGATAGGTAGAGGTTCTAATCTCAATACTGGTAATGGTGTGTGTTTGAGTGAAGATCATATCCTGTTTGGCTGATACCATTTTGATGTGTGTACCATCCACGCCTGTCTACCACCTCCCAATGGCATTACTTTATATAGAGTGGCAACAGTATCTGATTCACATGCAGCATGTTAAACTATTGTGCAGGCCATACCAGTCATCTGTACATAGATTTATGGAACATCCAGATGTTTGCAACCTATATGTGGTCTGTGTCCCTTAACAATGCCCATGTATGTGATATTGTTGCCAAATTGGCCACAGTGAGTATAGTGGCACACATGCCAGTATTAAGTATCATACCTGACTTAAACATCATGCTGATGCAACATCTGCTACACTATCCCTTGTCCAGGCTAGTAGGAGCAATACATGATTCCACATGCTATTTCTGGTGGGTAATCTCACCATCCATGAAGGCATTCAGAACATTAAGTGTTATAAGAGGTAGTGTAGTATGTCCCATGTATATAACCTATGTGGGGCATGTCATGTGTATGTAGTACTACAGTACATCAAAGTGGAAATGTAGGTTTACTAATCTGTCTATTGGCAAGTGTGTTTGTGTTACTCTGTTACTGTGTGCACATCCCCTGTGTCGGTCTTTACTGTGTGTATGCAAAGGATATACCATTTTGTCTCCCTGTTCCACCAGGTGAACTCAGGAATACATACCATAAACCTGTCATACACAGTATCATGCATGCCCTCATCAACTGCATTGGGGTTGAGTATATGGGAAAGAATTGGCAGGGCCAACAGGTGTTGACAGGTGAATCTATTGCAGTTAATTGCTACGCTTGTGAGGGACCTGCTGACTGTACTACAGTAAGCTGTTCTGTATGTATGAGCCTGTGGTACTACACAACACTGAGGCGACATGTCTGAAGGCTACTTGTCTGTGACAAGGGGTATATGTGCTAGGTCACACTGTCTGACAACAGTATCCATCACACATTGTTGCATGCATACACACCTGGTACATGTACATATGAAGCTGTACCTTGCCTTTGACATGGTAGGTGTATTCCCACTCTGCCATACTCCCTCTTGGGAATGTCTTCAGGGCCACAGCCTGCAGACACCCAGACACCTGGACCACAAACAGAATACAGCATGTCAGACTACATTCAGTCAGTGGTACTAACAGCAATAATGCATGCTGGCTAATAAGGTGCATACACCTGTATGTGTACCCATAACAAATGCAAGCAGACAGCACCTTACATAGTATTAAATAGCTACACTGTACTATATTCACCCTGTGCATCAGACCCATATTAGCACGTCCCTGCCTCAATGGTATGGACGACACGGATGTGGCACAGGTACCATCATATGCACAGGGTGTGGTGTGGGTTTGCCAGAGGCCTAGGCTGGACCATACGGTTAACATCATGTGTGTGTTTGGAGGGATATCCAACAGATGGGCTGTGCAGAGGTGCTGTGTGTGTCTGGAGGTGACCTGCCTGTGATACACATGTGTGTGTATGTATGCACACAATCACACCATGTGGCTGCCCTACACATGGGTATGTTGGACTGCTGTATACCGTACATGGCAGGGAGTCCAGTTCACCATCTCCAGCACGGACATGTGAACTGGTCCTGTCAGGGGTATCACTAGCATCACCAGGCCCAAGGCCAGATGCAGTACTGCTTCCTGATGGTGACTGCTGTCTGCTGGATCCATACACCTGACGGGACTGGCCAGGACCACATGCCCATGGCCTGCTCTGGTGTGATGTGGACAGCAACCCCCTCCTTGGTAGTGCTGGTGAAACTGTCACTATGGGAGTGTGAAGGTTCATGGCCCCGTAGACTCTCAGCTGAAGTTGGTGCTGACCTACATCCATGTGGCCAATGCCCATCTCCCACCACATGCTCTAGCACAGACATGCCAGAATCAAGGATTGCCAAGGTCTCACCCCACCATCTATTCATGACCTCAGTATTTTGATGTATGGCCTCAACAAGTTCATGTATGTCGCCACATAAATCAGGAAGAGCTGCATCAGCCTCCTTGAGTATTTGTCTGGTGTGGCATTCACTACATGCCTGTGCATCCCTGACAGCCCAAAACATGTGTCTGGTGACACCTGCTGTGGCACTTGCGACAATGGCTTGATGAACAGCAATCCTCCTGTGAGCCCCCCTGTCCATCCGCCTGTTTGGGACCTCACCTGCACTCTGGCTGTGGCCATTGTCTACACTCACAACTGCCATAGTCACCACACTAGTCTATTCCATGCATCACCTGCCAACTGTCCATCATCTGTAGCCACTGATGACTGGGTATGTGTGGGCATTGTCACTGTGTGCGGGGATGGTGTGGACAAGAGTGGGATGCCAACCAATGACACAGATTCAGCCCCTGACAACTCCACCTGTACCTCACTATTACTATCTTCATTGTCAGAGTCTGCAGAGACAATGACATCAGTTTCGAAGCGGGAGGGACTCCGTGCCCCATTGCCACCTGTGAGGGGAAGACAGCATATGTACATTAATACCTGCACTTTGTGGTTGGCTGGTATACACACACACAAACACACACACACACACACACACACACACACACACACACACACACACACACACACACACACACACACACACACACACACACACACACACACACACACACACGCACACACGCACACACACACACACATGCACACACACTTACAAGAGAAGTGGCACAGATCTGTTACACAGAACTCACATTACCCAAAGGGTGACATACATGACACATGGCCCTCAACATCATGCATTTCATCCAGTTTTACTATATGTAACTAACAGTATAGAGCTCTGGGATACGTGAGTAGTGTTAGTAGGTGATGGCACTTCCCCAGCACAGACTGCACCCATGTACACATCATGGTTGTTCAACTGTATAACACAGTGGCAAGTACTACAGAACATACCTCACAACTGTACAGATCCTCACAGGATGTGTAGATGTCTGGCTCATATGTTTGCTCTGCTTCTCATAACCCCTGTGTTTGTCTGATAGATAACAGGGATGATCTGAGGAGTGACATCACTGATTAATGACATACATTTGAATTTCAGACCTCCAAACCAGCAGTAAATATATAGTCACAAAATTCCTGTTACACCACCAGCCTTCTAAGCTTACAGTGGATATGATAAGGGTACACAACCCTGTTAACATGCCATGTTCTTGTAATATATAAGATGAGACCACAATAATGCTTTCAAATATATTACCCACCTTTCATGTGACATATGACCTGTGCAATCCAATCAATAAACAAACAAATGTGTTACGTGTAAAATATAATGAATGAAATATGCGCAATATGGTGGTTGCCTATGTGTGCACACCCTTAAAATGATACTTTGTTGAATCACCTTGTAAGTGACTTACAGCATTCACTCTCCTTGGGAAGGTGTCTATCAGCATGGCAGATCTTGACTTGGAATTCTTTTGCCACTCTTTCTTGCAAAGGTCCCCCAACTCTATCAGATTGCAAGGGCAGATCATGTGCACAGCCCTTGTCACGTCACACTGGAGTTTTGCTATTGGGTTTAGGTCTGGGCTCTGGCTGGGCCAATCAATAACCATGAGTATGCTCAGGTGGAGCCATTCTTAGGTAGCTTTGGATGTATGCTTTGGGTCTTTGTCATGTTGCATGCTGACACCCCTCACCATCCTCAGCATTCTTGCAGATGCCTGATGGATGTGGATCAGACATGAGTGTTATTTTGAACTGTTCAGAATTCCCACTGTCATGACTACAGGCCCAGTTCTGGCTTTAGAACAGCATCCCCACAGCAGGCCAATGTCACCAGCAAAATTCACCATGGGGATGGTGGTCTTCAGGTGAAGAGAGGTGTTGCTTGTGCACCACATGTACCTTTTGGTATTGTGGCTGTGAGGTCTATCCATAGTCTCATTACACCATAACACATTTTCACACATGCCTTTGGGTGACTTGATGTGCTGTATTGCAAGTTATATCCACCCCAGGATGTTTTTTGGTTTGGGGAAATGCTTTAATCTTCTGACCCTACCCTAGAGGCCAGACTTATGCAGAATATGGGAGATTGTTCTCACATATAGTACACAACACTAGTACTTGCAAAAGATTCCTGAAACACCCTCAGTGTTGCTGTATGTCTCCTGGCAGCCTCCCTGACAAGGTTTGAACATATCTTTTTATCAGTTTTGGAGGAATGCCAGGTTCTTTTCAACAGCACTGTTGTCCCATAGTCAATCCACCTTTTGATGACTGTCCCCACTGTGTTCCATGGTGCATGCAATGCTGTGGTAATGTTGTTGTACCCTATGTCTGAGTGATACCTTTCAAATATGAGATCCCTTTTCTACTTTGTAAGCTGTCTGCAAGCCATGGCTGTTGCTGTTGCAGGCAACTCAGCAAATGTCATGAATATCCTACTTTGACAGCAGACTGTTTTTTGGTGTTACTCAGAGTGACTTTATTTGTTGGCAGGTGTGTACCCAAGCAGATTGAATGCTGTCAGTAAATCACAAGCTGCTGAAATATATTATTTGAAGGGTGTGCACAAGTATGCATTCAGCTTATTGTAAGGTTTGTGTATTCCATATTTGATGCCCAACAGATTGATTGGTTTTACAAGTGAATTGTTCATATTATGGGTCACATTAAAGGTTGGAAAAGGTGTGGACTGACATATTATGGTCTCAATTTGTATATATCACAAACACCTGGCATCTTAAAAGGGGTGTGTACACATTTTATATCCACTGTATAAGAGTAATGTTTCACACATGTCCCTACCTTAGGTCATTTGTACCCCCATTTTCTGGTCTCTGTCCAGAAGTCTTGCACTGACAGGTTGTGAGGTATGCTACAGGAATGTTACATTCTCTTCAGATAGCTGTGGTGACCACTGTGATTCAATGCAGTTGACCCCACCACGAGTGAACATGCACATAAAGCAAAACGGCTATGAGTGACAGTTGTGTATGGTAAATTACATGCCTTTCACATGCTTGGTTTACTGGCAAACCACAACAGAACAATTCCATACTCACCAGCTTCAGGCTACTGTCTCATATGCAGACTTGAGGAACCTCAATAGTAGTCGGAGAGAGGTATTGTCAGCAGACTTACATGTAGCATTGGTACAGGATGGATGCAGCATATTTGCTCATTTACAGTACATTCCCCAATACTACACAATTTGCTGTCCTTCACCATATATGTGCACTTCTTTGCATTAGAAAACCCCATCCACAGCTCTAATCTGACCTCACACATGCATATAGATACTCTACAGATACAAGTATGTCTGCTACACTAGTCTAGTAATCTCCAATGGGAACTTATCTGCACACTCCTCGTCCATTGTCTAGGTGCCACCCACCTCCAGCATTTGGGGGTCTGTACCCTGATGTTGTATTGGGATGGGTGCCCCAAGGTTAGTGAGGAGCTCCTCTGTGGGCATCAGTGGGGGCTGCATGGCTGGGCCCACAACTGTGGTTGTGTGGTCCCTGGCCACAGCAGCATGGCATATGAGGTTGGTTGCACGATGCTAGACCTGCTCTTATGTGCATGCGTGCAGGGCAACATTGTTTACCCTGTGGACAAGGTCATCCCACATGGCAGTCCTCTACTGCAGATGTTGCTGGCTTTAGCCAAACATTATTGCATGGTGGTATCATATGGCATCTATAATAATGGTTGGTTCAGCCCCTGAAAATGTTGCACTTCACTGATGCATCATTGCACCTGGAAGATATAAACAGGTAAACACATCACAGGACCTGATACATTTGGCAACAGTATGTACAGAACCTGCACATGTACATTGAATAACAGTAGCCACCACTGACAACCACACCGTACCCCTGTAAGCTATCAGTATCAGTATCAGCTTGCATTGCACTCCTGGTCCTGATGTGTCATATTCCCCCCAGTGTGGGCCGGTTAATTGCATAATTCTCTATTCCTCATTCAAGTCTGTGTAAATGGATGACATTGGCCATCTTCCATGTGGATGGGGTGTGGATGGTGCCAAGGCTTGGTGTGACTACAGTGTGTAATGGAGCTGGGAGCACATGCCTGAGTTCATGTAGGATGCGGACAAGGATATTATCATGTCCTATGGATGCTTACGTTTGTTGCCTTTGAGTAGGCAATATGTACCTGCTCACTGGTGATGAGGGGAGGGGTGCGGTGCTGTGCATATCCACTTATAGTGATGCTGAACCAGGGGGTGATGTTTGCCCTAACCCTGTCTGCAACAGGTTGGCTATAGCTATGTTGTGTGTGTATATGTGGTCTGATTGACCACCATTACAGGTTGGCTTGGTTTGTTGCCTCTGAAATTGCAGACATATGGGAAGATGGCCTTGTGACTGGCCTTGGTAGATGTGTCCAATTTGTACTCATAGTTAGCCTTACTTTAATCCACCTGTGATCTTATATACTTGTTCAGACAACATCTGACTTGATTTCAGGTTGTTGCCTGCGCTTACTTTGCCCTGTATAGCCAATATAGGGACCAAGTCTGTGGTTTATGGATTGCTGCTGTCCAGTAAAGGGGATTACTCTACTTTGGTGGAGGCAGGTTTTACAAGTAAGGTATTGCTGAGTCCATACAGCTATGTAGGTATTCATATAGCTGTTTGTAGTAGGCATGGGCGCAAAGTCATAACACTGTTGGACACCTCTCCAATTTCAAACTGATAATCATGCTTATTGTAGTACCCATGGCTGTGTCAGGGCAATGCAACAACCAGTAGCTATAGAAATGTTACTCTGTTATATGCACAGTAACTGTGATTACACACGTGTACAGCATGTACAGCTTAATTAACTGGCATTTTGCATCTCATGTCTGTTGTTATGAAGTAGCCAGATACACCTACTCATGCTGACATGTGCACAGGTAATAGCTGATAGACATTTCTGTTCTATGTCAGTATGGCACACTGTATTCACACTCTTGCTGCCCAGTCATCCCTCTCAATCCATTAGAGCAGGACATCTGTAGGATGCCACACATACATGGGGGGCAATGTGACAAAATTAGTGACACTGTCTTAATATTGCTGTAATACAACTGAGCCATTCAATACCACAGTAGCCTTGTAATTGGCAGGCATATCCTGGAGGGTGTACAACACTCATATGGCAGGAAGAGAAGAGAAAAGCTAGAAGTGTAGTAGTGAGGGCAAGAACTTTTAATGTTGGCAGTATGACTGGTATAGGGACAGAGCTAGCTGATATGATGGTCAGGGGAAGGTTGATATAGTGTGTGTGCAAGAGACCAGATGGAAGGAGAGTATGGCTAGGTGTATGGGAGGCAGGTCACAGTTGTGCTATCATGGTGTGAATGGGATGAGAAAGGGGGTAGGGGTTATCCTGAAGAAATAGCATGCCAAGAGTGTCTTTGGAGGATGAAATGAGTGTCTGATGGTGGAATAATGACTGTTGTTAGTGCATATGTTACGCAAGTTGGTCATGCGATGGATGAGAAAGAGAAATGTAAAGTCAGTTGGATGATGTGGTGATGACTGTACTCAAGGGTGACAGAGTGGTTATTGCAGCAGACTTCAATGGGCATATTGGTGAAGGGAACAGAGGGGATGAGGAAGTGATGGGTATGTATGGTGTTAAGCAAAGGAATACAGATGGTGAGATGGTGGAAGTCTGAAGGTGTTTAGGGGAAATGGCAATGGTATTTTTAACCAGATTGTTTAATGATATCTTGGAAAGTGAGAGGTTTCATGAGGAGTGGAAAGAAAGTGTTTGGGTACCGTTTTAAGAATAGGCCTGATGTGCAGAGCTGTAGTAACTGCAAAGGGGTAACACTGATCAGTCACAGCATGAAGATATGGGAAAGAACAATAACACTACTGTCTTAACTTGTCGTAAATGACATGCACTACACTGAACATCAAGGGGTAGCATGATGATTTTCTTATATAAGTAAATATGCATAACAAGTCATGTAATTGATTTAACTTGAATTGTAGTTTTTGTAACCCATCTTGACCATATATAATACTTAAGCAGTTACCAAGACAACTAATGTTTTATACATGACATCAAACTTTCAAGGTTGTTCAAGAGAACAAATAGAAGCCTGAACTTGAAATGTCACAGAATGTAACAATCATATTCTGAACCAATAGTATTAAATTGACAATAGACACTCAGTTTAATAACATGGGCTTGAGTATAATAACACTACTGTTTTAACTTGCCATAAATGGCATGCACTATATTGAACATCAAGAGGAAGGATGATGATTTTCTCATATAAGTAAATGTGCATAACAAGTCATATAATTGCTTTAACTTGAATTGTGGTTTTATATCACATTTGGACCATACATAATACTTAAGCTGTTACCAAGGCAACTGTTTTATATAGAACATCAAACTAACAAAGTTGTTCAAGGGAAACAACAGAAGCCTGAACTAGGAATGCCACAGAATGTAACAATCACATTCTAAACAAATAGTATTAAATTGACAATAATCACTCAAGTTAACCTTTGCTGATTATACAAAAATAGAATGTTGCCATTTAAATCTAAAAACATTCAGTATATGCCATAAAATAGCAATTTATAAATATGGAAAGGGAATTTGTAATCATTAATCAAATTAAGTGAATGTATTGTTTTTAACCTATAATTTCACTCATTTTATAATAAGAAATGACAGATATGAAAATCCTTATGTGTAGGAAATGGGGGAAGAGGGATGCACTGACAATTGAAATGCACTAACTTTCATCAATGTTTACATAAACCAAACGTGATACTTTAAGTAAGTTAGCAACAAACAAAGTGATTACTTAAATGCTGACAAACAATGAAATATAACTTCTGATATATCCAGAAAAATACATTGTATTATAAACATTAGGTATAAATATTTTTACCATCTATGTATATTAAGTAATACGTTTTAAAAGACTTCATCAATAAGGGTGAATATGTTAAATAACTGTGTGCTATAATCTTTTACTGAGGTTTTATATATGATACATCCTACTTTACTATGATTGATCTTCTTGTCATCTATCTTTCATGTAAATATTATTTGCTTACACAATAAGTAGATATTTATATTGAATTAGAATTCTGTCTAATCTAAAATAGTACTGTATTTGTTCAAAATAATATCAATATTGTTTATCCCTATTACAAATATTCTCCATATGATAATTCAATTTATGGAGCTCAGATGTTCTGGATTGTCAAGGTATGAGTGATAATCTGATGGACTTATGTTTATCCATCAGATTAGGAATGATTGTCATCCCATGGCTAGTGTGGATCATAGTTTTGTTAACATTTATTAATTTAAATTTGTTGTTTTCACAAAAAAAACATTTTAGTATGCCTGACCAAAACATTACTTTACTGGTAAACACTCAAAGTATAAAACTGATAATTTCCTTTAAAAGCTCAAACATATATTTTATAGTTATCAGAGGAAAATGTTTAATAGTCACAATAAAACAAAAAATACGCATTCTAAATAACCTAAAATGGATTTAACTGTGTTATTGTTAAATACCGATTGCTTAAACAATTCTAGCAAGAGATCAAATTTACTGAAATATTTAAAACTGAACAAAGCACAGATTGTCTTCCTTCAAGAAACTCACTTCAAAACAAATGACAATTACAAATGGAATCCTAAGGAATGCATGATATTGGTGCAATCCACTTATAAGACAAAGACAAAAGGGGTAACAATTTTATGGAAAACAAGTGTGATTAACCCAGAAATCATTTATAAGTACAAAGATAAAAAAGGCCTTATGGCATTAGTAATAGTTAAATATAATAACAGAATATGGACCCTAGCCAATCTATACTGGCTCCCAGGCATTGGATTAGGAACTGTTAAAAAACACTTGGATTTCATTTCTAATAATTATAAAGGCAACTTAATATTAGGAAGAAATTTTAACTGTATATTTGATATTTCTGAAACTAGAAATAAAAGACCACTGAGTACATCTGCTGTATCAAAAGCTTTAAACAAGTGGGTAGAATCATTTCATCTTGTAGATGCTTTCAGATTTAAAGAAGATAAATCTTTGTTGTTTTCCCATCAAGATCACAGATTTGGTACCCAAACTAGATTAGATAAAATATTTGCTGCCCATGACTAACACTCTAAAATCATTAATTTCTTAATCACTCCCTGCCCCTTTTCAGACCACAAATTCATTGATACTAAAACTTCAAAATGGGTACAAACCATTAATCTTTAACTCCAGAATTGCAGCATATATAACAACAATTTAAGAGTTTAAGAGTTCAAACCCTGGTTATTATCTGAATTACAGTTTTTCTTAGATATTAATTACAACACAGAGATAAATAAAATAATGATATGGGACTCATTAAAAGCTTACATATATGGTAAAACCCTAACTTGGTATTAAAAAACAATCAGAGAATGAGATTCTGAATTATTAGATCTACAATCCAAACTTTTGTCAGTGAAAGCTGAAAAAAATCAAAATCATTTGGAGATGAAACATAAAGTAGAAGTATTAAACAATAAATACAATGAAATTCTAACACATAAAACTAGTTTAGCTTTAGAAAAGCTAAAAATTAATACCTTGGCCACCTCTCCCAAATATCTACATAATTTATCCATAAGAATCAAAATACAACCAAAAGTTAATAACATTAAAAGTATCTTCCATGAAAAGAAAGGGGAAAATGTCTCAGATATAGGTGACATTCTTGATGCCTATAGAAATCACTATATGGAACATTGCCAAAAAGAAAATATACACATCAATCAATTAAATCTAGATGAAAAATGTTCTAATATAAAAAAAAATACCAGAAAAATTAAAACTAGATCTGCAAGCACCCATATCCTGCAAAGAAATTACAGCTACAATTAAAGAGGTTAAAAATAATAAAGTTCCAGGTATAGATGGCATAATTATGGAAATATATAAACTTTTTCCTTCAAAAATACTATCCCTCTTCAATAAAACTCTATTAGAAATTCAGTCACAAGCTTTAATGCCACCGTCTTGCAGATATTCCTTAATCACACCAATCCTAAAGGAAAACAAATCCCCAGTCCTCTGTACTTTATATAGACCTATATCATTATTAAATAATGACTATAAGATATTTATGACAATACTAACTTCTTCTTCTTCTTCTTTTGGCTGCTCCCATTAGGGGTCACCACAGCGGATCAAGCGTTTACATTTCTTCCTGTCCTCTGCATCTTGCTCTGTCACACCAACCACCTGCATGTCCTCTCTCACCACATCCATAAACCTTATCTTAGGCCTTCCTCTTTTCCTCTTACCTGGTAGCTTCATCCTTAGCATCTTTTTCCCAATATACTCTGCATCCCTCCTCAGCACATGTCCAAACCAATGTAATCTTGCCTCTCTGGCTTTGTCTCCAAACCTTCCAACCTGGGCTGACCCTCTAATATACTTATTCCTAATCCTGTCAATCCTCATCACACCCAGTGCAAATATTAACATCTTCATCTCTGCCACTTCAAGATCTGACTCCTGCCTTTTTGTCAGTGCCACTGTCTCCAACCCATATAACATAGCTGGTCTCACTACCCTCTTGTAGACCTTCCCTTTCACTCTTACTGGTACTCGTCTGTCACAAATCACTCCTGACACTCTTCTCCACCCACTCCATCCTGCCTGTACTCTCTTCTTCACCTCTCTTCCACACTCACCATTACTCTGAATTGTTGATCCCAAGTATTTAAACTCATCCACCTTCGCCAACTCTACTCCCTGCATCCTCACCATTCCTCTATCCTCCCTCTCATTCACACACACATATTCTGTCTTAGTCCTGCTGACCTTCATTCCTCTTCTCTCTAGAGCATATCTCCACCTCTAACGGGTCTCCTCCACCCATTCCCTACTCTCACTATAGATCACAATGTCATCTGCAAACAACATAGTCCACGGGGACTCCTGTCTGATCTCGTCTGTCAACCTGTTCATCACCATTGCAAATAAGAAAGGGCTCAAAGCTGATCCTTGATGTAATCCCACCTCCACCTTAAATGCATCCGTCACTCCCGTCGCAGACCTCACCACTGTAACACTACCCTCGTACATATCCTGTACCACTCTTACATACTTCCCTGACACTCCCTACTTCTTCATACAATACCACAACTCCTCTCTAGGCACCCTGTCGTATGACAATATTAACTAACAGAATGAAAATACCACTATCCAAAGCAATAAATAATGATCAAACTGGATTTATATATCAGACACACACATGACAATATTAAAAGGATCATTTCTGTTATAGATTATGTTAATAAAGAAAATAAAGAAACACTCAGAATTGGCTTAGATATAGAGGAAGCCTTTGATTCCCTAAATTGGGACTATTTATTCAAAATTCTATTGTTATTTGAATTTCCTCCTTCCTTTGTTCATCTACTAAAGAATATATGTACAAATAATTTAGCGTATGTTAAGCTAGGTCCTTTCACCTCTGAATTTATAAATATAACAAAGGAAGATGTCCCATGTCACCAATTCTATTTGCTTTGGCTATTGAAATATTGACAGATTCAATACGTAACAAAACAAAAATCAAAGGATTAGATGTTTAAACAATACAATTCTAAAGTAATGCTCTTTGCTGATGACATATTATTAACATTATCCAATACAAATGAGACATTAGAAGAATTAGATATTTTAATTGACACATTTTACAGGACTTCTGGACTCCATTTCAATAAAACAAAATCATTTTTTTTATTTTTAAATGAAAAAAGAATTGCAGATGAAGGGGAATCACATTATAGGGAAACAAGAATCTACCTTAAAATATCTAGGAATTGAGTTATGCAAGGATAATAATGAATTAGTCTCAAAGAACTACAATAATATCATCAATACAATTAAAATCTATGTGGAAAAGTGGAACAAAATAATATTAACATTTGAAGATAGACTGCAGTTAATAAAAATGGTTTTACTACCCAAGATTCTATATATAGCTTTGGCAATACAGCTGTTACCAGAAAGGAATACACTCAAAGAAATAAACTCATGCCTAATAACATTTTTATGGTTTCCCAAAAGAAACAGAATAGCTTTAATACTTCATATCAGACAATGGAAACAGGGAGGATTAAACTTTCCTGATATAGAAACAAATATAAAAGCATCAATATCTAAAACAATCTCAGATTGGATAAGTCCAAATTATTCTGCAAATTGGAAAGAATTACTAACTGTAATACCAATAAATTAATTTGATTTACAAAATAAATTCAAATAACAGATAAAAACAATTTGCCATGGCACATATTATATATTGCTATGCAATATAACATAACTAAGCCCACTAAAACTCATATGATTAATTATTACATTGACTCATTTAGGAAAATTATTAATGCAGATATAGATTTAAAAATCTGGTTTGATCTTTTAACACCATTCATAGTTACAAAGAGCTAGCCACTTAAAATATACAGGGAAATAATTAATTTCTGGGAACAGAAAGGATTTGCTTGTTGGTTTCAATGTATCAAAGAACTAAAAGTTCTGGATATGCAATGAATAGAAACAACATTCAAAATTCCACAACAAGATTGGCTAACTATGCAAAACATTTTGACATATTTGCAAGAGTTATGCAGAATAATTAGTAAGTCTTCATTTAAAGAAAAACCTAAACGTATGACATACCTATATGAAATCATATATAATGATTATGACATGGGAAATAGTATTTCGCAATTTTACAAGATATTGATAAATTATAAAACAACACCCAAATCCTCATATTGGAATTATATAACAAAAGGATACTCATTACAGCTAACTGGAGAAATTAAATCAAATATTTTATTATCAATAAAACATACATCCTTTATACAATATTGGAAAGTTTTTAATTGGAAAGGCTTGCACCGAGCATTCTTAACTCCAGATAGACTTACTAAAATTAATTCTTCCACAAAGGGAATATGTTGGAGTTGTTAACAAATACACAATGCAGATTGGAATCACATTTTTTGACTGTGTTAAAATTAAGCCATTTTGGAATGGTATAAACAATTTTTTATAAGCTTTATTTAATGAATCATTTAACTTATCTAAAGCTCTAGTATTATTAAATGTGTACGAAGGTCCTCATTTGAATGAGTCAAATATGTATCTAGTATGGACAATACTTGCAATGTCAAGGAAGTGTATAACAAGAAAATGGAATACAAACACAATACCGACTTTGGAAGACTTCTACATCCTACTGAAGACCACGGCATTGTTGGAAATTAAAATTAAGGATTCATCCTAAGCCATTTATTAACAATCCATGGGAAAAAATCTTATCATTGATTGACACTTTACAATACCTGAACAGATACACTCTGATAACTGGATTGTTATACCTATAAAGAAATTGTATATATTGAGCTCTACTGAAATCCAAGACATAAAAACAAATCAAGAAGAACAATTAAGGAACCTGGCAGCCAAACCAATACCATGGATACATATGGAATCCAATCCAACCTTTTATTAAAGATTAAGCGCTTTTGTCAGGAACTCTGACTTCCTCAGAATAAACATTACATGAATCAAAATGTTTAAATACCCTCCCCCAGCAATGAATTGCTTGCTTCATTCCCTATTTAAATTAACTGTTAAAGGAACTGTATAAAAATAAATTAAAATAATATACACATAAAAAAAAAAAAATAAAGTCACAAACACATCAAGCCATAAGCTGTAAGTATCACATAAACTACATGGATTTAAGCTTCAATAGTGCCATGATACTGACCCTGTTGTTAAGGCCGGGTCTTACACTTGCATTTAATTTAATTTGCCACTTTAATTCAAGAAATTCAAGGTAATCAACTGCAGGACCCTCCCCCCCAAAGCCCTAGATCAACATGATCAATTGCACAAAACTTAAAATTATGTGTGGGACACATATTAATCTGCTTAAACAAAGCATTTCTGTTGTTTTTTTCTGTTTTAGTTCATACTGATGTTTAAATACCCTTTGTTTAAGGGCCCTCTTAGTTTTTTCCACATAAATTCCATCATAGGAGTCACACTTGGTCACGTAAACCATCCCTTTTGAAAAACAGTGATATTTCTTCTTTGGGTAAATGACCCCAAAATTCTTACTGTAGACATTGTCACTATCTAAGATAAAATGACATTGTATGCACCTGGCACATTTAAAACACCCACTGCCCCTGTGCACCATCCTGTTTCTTTCCAACAGGCTCTTAAGACAAGTGTCTTTCTTATATACAACTACAGGTTTATCTCCTATTATCCCACTGACCTCATCGTCCAAAGAAAAAATCATCCAAAATTTCTCAACAATATTCTTAATATCATAAAAATTGAGCATTAAAGGAATAGTAAGGGCCCCAGAAAACCTGTCATAATTGTCCTTGCAAGAGCTTAAAGCAGTCACAGACATGCTGGACAAGAGTTTAACTGTAGTACCAGTTTGTCTTTTGAACTTAACCTCATTTTCTATTGTGTTAACAAATTCCAGGGGGTACCCTCTTCTTATTAACATCCCTTTCAATGTCTCACATTCCCTGTAAAAGTCCTTGTTCTCTGATGTCATTCTGGCAACCCTGACATATTTCCCCTTGACTAAGGCCTTCTTTTGATGTTCAGGTTGCCAGATTTTGAAATGCAATAGTGTATTAGAGGAGGTGGGTTTCCTATATAGTTGTGAAATGAACACCTTTCTCCTATAGTCTTTTTGAATAGTATCATCCAGGAAATTTAATTTGTGATCATCCTTACTCATAGTTAATTGCAAAAAATTAGTGGTCACATTAATATATGACACAAATTTCTCTAAATTCCCTTCCCCACCTTTTCAAAAGAGGACTATATTGTCAAGGTAGCAGCCGTACAATGCCCAGGATTCTTTAGAGTTGGAATTCATAATAAATTGGTCCTACCAATGAGCCAAAACAATGTTGGCAAATACTGGTGCACAGCATGCTCCAATGACCACCCATTGCCTTGGTTTAAAAATGTGACCATCAAAACTAAGGAAATTATTTTCTAGTACCAATTTCATGCATGTTCTAAGGGTCAATATTGTCCCATGTCGGTGTTGTTACATAAATATTTCTAGAACCACTCAAGCCCCTCTTAGTGTGGTATCACAGAAAACAGGTCCCTAATGTCCATAGTAACCATAATTAGCCCATCATCATATATTTTAGATTTAATTTTACTAAGGAAATCCAATGAATCCTTAATCACCACTGCCTTTTCTCCAAGACACCCTTGACTTTGGTATCAATGTACTTAGCTAAGCAAAAAAGATTTTGAGGCCTTAGCATCCACAGTTGGGTGAAGGGGTGGATTAGTTATAGATTTATGTATCTTTGGGATCCCAAAAATAGTTGGTGTCCTAGGGTACTTTAACTCTACGAAATCATGTACTTCTAAATTAATTTGCCCATTTAGCAGTAATTCCTCTACCGTGAGGTCAATGTTCCTTAAGGCAATATTAATTTCATTAATAGAAGCTTCAACATAAGTTTCACTATACAATAAATCAAACATTTTGCTGTTATAGCCAGAGATGTTTATTATGACAAGTCCCCCCCGTATCAGGTTTCATTAACCTAATATTCTGGTTACAGATTATATCCTGTAAAAGCCTCCATTCTAGTGGGTCCAAATTGTTAGGGGCCCCTTTATTGTTACATTTAAGTAGTCCTCTAATCTCATTGTCACACATAGCTTTATATAAAGAAACCAACGGGTGAGTAGGTGGAATAAAGATACTGGGTCTATGTGGCATACATGGAGTCCCCATTTGATTACTGTTTTCAAAGTAAGGGGCCAAATTCGATTTTCTACTAAACAATTTCAAATTCAAAATTGTGTCAACCAAATTGGCGTTTCTACCAGGGACAAAGTTCAGACCCTTAGAAAATAAATTAGCCCAGTGTGTATCCATATTAACCTGACTGTAATTATAAATTGTGAAATCACCATCAACATTTTTTATTGTCACCACCGTATCTGAGGGTCCTGTTGTCTGTGATAGGATCCCCTTCTCCCTCTCCACCGATCCTGGTATATATTGAGGTCTGTTATAGTGTCAGACTGATGTAAAAGTGTACATAGTTATTTATGATCTTATATACAAATACTATGGAATTTATTCAACTGCATTTGAAAAAAAAATGTTTTGAGAAAGTTATGGGAAGGAGTAGTGGCAGCACGGTTAAGCAGGGAGGTGATGAGTAGTGGTCAGCAGTAAGGTGTCATGCCAAGAAAGAGCACTACAGATGCAATGTTTGCTCTGAGAGTGTTGATGGAGAAGTACAGAGGAGGTCGGGAGTTGCTTTGTGTTTTTCTGGACTTAGAGAAAGCATATGACAGGGTGCCTAGAGAGGAGTTGTGGTATTGTATGAGGAAGCCATGAGTGGCAGAGATATATGTAAGAGTGGTACAAGATATGTACAAGGGTGGTGTGACAGTGGTGAGGTCTGCAGTAGGAGTGATGGATGTGTTTAAGATGGAGGTGGGATGACATCAGAGATCAGCTGTGAGCCCTTTCTTATTTGCAGTGGTGATGGGACAGGTTGACAGACAAGATCATACAGGAACCCCTGTTGACTTTGATGTTTGCAGATGACATTGTGAACTATATTGAGAGAAGAGAACAGATTTAGGAGAACCTGGAGAGGTGAGGATATGCTCTAGAGAGGAGAGGAATGAAGGTCAGCAGGACTGTGACAGAATATATGTGTGAGAATGAGAGGGAGGGTAGAGGAATGTTGATGATGCAGGGAGCAAAGTTGGCAAAGGTGGATGTGTTGAAATGATTGGGATTAACATTTCAGAGTAATAACGACTGTGGGGGATAGGTGAAGAAGAGAGTACAGGCAGGATGGAGAGGGTGGAGAAGAGTGTCAGGAGTGATTTGTGACAGATGAGTACCAGTAAAAGTGAAAGGGAAGGTCTACAAGAGAGTAGTGAGCCAGCTATGCCATATGGGTTGGAGACGGTGGCATTGACAAAAATGCAGCAGTCAGAGCTGGATGTGGCAGAGTCACAGATGCTAGGATTTGCACTGGGTGTGATGAGGGAGCATAGGATTAGCAATGTGTATATGACAGAGTCAGCCCATGCTGGACAGTTTTGAGACAAAGCCAGAGAGACAAGATTACATTGGTTTGGACATGTGCTGTGGAGGGATGCTGAGTATATTGGGAAAAGGATGGTAAAGATGTTGCTGATAGGTAAGTGGAAAAGAGGAAGGCCCCAGATAAGGTTCTGGAAGTGGCGAGAGAGGACATGCAGATGATTGGTATGACAGATCAAGATGCAGAAGACAGGTAGAAATGGTAACAGATGATCCACTGTGGCGACCCCTAAATGGGAACAGCCAGAGGAAAAAGAATGAGACGTTGTAATGTCAGTCTTCACAGATTTGCCAAGGATTTGACGGACATAACACAACTTTAGAGGTAAATGACTACAAATATGAGGCACACATATGGTCAGTGTGCATAACACTGGACAGTTACATGGAATGAGTACAGTATAGCACATGCAGTTCAACACACACATCTGCAATATACCACTTATAGGTCTCTCACATTTCTGAGAGAAACAAGTATATCACAGTTGTATTCACAAGTAAGATATGGATATGTATGACATCCCAGTAGCTGGCACAGACAGTATTGTTCAACACACACACTAAAGTAGTAGTCATATGTGAGCCAAGGCCATGACCTATGATCTATGTCACTGCAGACAGACCCAGATGTTATGGCCATTGGTTCTGAGCAACAATATGTCACTACAGCTAGTCTTGCTGAGACATAAATGTTAAATTTCTTATTTCCCATTCTTACATACCCCCTACTGCAGTCCATGACAAGCTTACTTGTTTGACATACTTTTGTTTTCCAAGTGTAGGTGGTTATATCCTGCTATTTTTTTTTTTTTTTTTTTTTTGGTTTTCACTGTTTTTCTCTCTCTCTCTTTCATGGATGTAGGATATACATCTGTTTTGCATAGGCAGCAGCTTGCCTTTTGTAGGTAATGCTCATGAGCAGCTGATGGCCTGTGCACCAGTTGGTGCCCCTCACTAGCTAATTGCATGCAGAACAGCTGCATTGTTATTCATGTAGCCAATGGAATGGCAACACACTCCTATAGTTGAGTACTTCATGTCGGCATTGGCCCTTTTCCTTACCAGTGAGGAGGACTTCATGGAGGTGTGTGAATAACAGCATTAGAGAGGGTATTTGGAAATACCTCTTTCAACCAAAACTGTGGAGACAGGCCAAGAAAATGGGGGAGAATGCTCCAGACATAGGGACAGAATATAAGTATTGCTGTTATTCATTCGGATTAATGCTAGTCTAACAGGGTTTGTGTGGACATGGAGTTTCTGTGTGATTTTAACTCTGACAGTGTTATGTGTTTGACATAGCATTCAACTGTAGGGCTATCTGCAGAATGGACAGAGTTTGGACTCCTATGTTTGGTGTTTTCCTCAGACACTTTTTGCCTTTGGAAAATCAGTAGCATACTCTGGGGATTACAGTCAGTAACTGCTAACATCCATTTGTGTTTCTGCCCTCATATCCCTCCGAAAAGATATGTTACAACTAACCCAGTTACACCAGCAACTTTCTCAGTTTATAACAGCAATATTTAAAATATTCCTCTATTTTTGGGCCTCTGTCCCAGAATTATGTCAGGCTTTGTCCAGATGTCATGCAAGAAGAGGTTGATATGTAATGGTATACCATTATTTTGTGCCTTCATTCCTGATACCATTCCAGTGATGTATCAAAATGTCAGACATGTTATGTGGAAGAGGCCTTATACATGAGGACAAAGCCTGGACATTCTGTGGTACTCTGTAAAGTTGAGAGGTCTGTGCATTTCTGGCAATTGTTGACAGACTGTCAGGATTATGTAGCAGTGCAGTGTGTAAATGTTATTTGGCCTGTGTGTGTGTGTGTGTGTGTGTGTGTGTGTGGGAGGGGGGGTGTAGATGTAAGTGTTATGGATCCTTTTCTATCTGACTTTGCATGCTGTCCCAGTTTCTGGTGCTCTGTCAGCTGTATATGTTTGTAGGGGCAGACTGAGACATGTCCCATACCACAGTCAGGCATCAGACTACACTGTGAATTGGGCTGGTATATATAGGGGTAGTGTATGAGTTGCAAACATGATGAGATGTTTTGGTTCACACAGTCCTTATACTCTACAGTTCATTTGGCTTACAGGTATGCCACTGTGACTGTGGTTGAACTGGTTGTGGGTATGTACTTTCACACTGGTGTCATTTTTCAGTGCTGTTACATTCCTGTAGTGCCTGATATATTTGCCAATATGTGTGTAATTCACCCTAGCAGATTTGGGTTAGTGTTGTGTCAGTCTGACTGTAGTTTGAACAGTGCTTGGTGACATGCTTAGCAGCTGAGTGCAGTTTCCCTAATGTGATGTTATGTCTAGATATTTGTAGGATGTGCTGTTGCCTGGCCCTCATAAGTGTTGTGTATTTATGAATTTCTGACACATCAGTGGGATGATGTGAGGATTTCAGTCACTACCTAGTGAAAAGTAATTGAATGTTGGACTTATGCTATTTCAGTCAATATATGTTAGGACAGACATGAGGGTGTTACGGCAGCAATTGTGTCCATTTATCTACCCCAGTATTTCAGATATGTCCCTATTTTCATGCCTTTCACCCCCACTTTGTCAGGTTTGCTCCAGATTCGGTGCACTAAGCGGTTCTGAGCCTGCCTCTCGACTGTCTGGATTGTTGCAGTATGTCCAGGTTTATTGGTCATATTTCTGGTCTGTTCCACAAATTCATTATTATTATACTCATTCTAAATCACTGTGATGATCTGTGGATTTCTGACAGTAAATGACATACATTTCAGTTTCAGAACTCACATCCTTCTGAACATGTATGCTGAAAGAAACCCTGTCACTGGCAACATTCTACATTCATAGCAGCAACATTTAAAATATGTCCCTAGTTTGAGCCCATCGTCCCCCATTTGGACATATTTCTTGCACTAAGAGGATGAGAGGTATGGTTGTGAGGTATGACTCCACTACATGTTATGAGCAGGGTCTATATTAGATAATCGAAGTTTCAGAACTTTGAACACCATATGGTCGAACCTATATGATCGAAGGACTGAAACTTCGAATATCTAATAAAAAAAAGAAGAAGAAAAAAGAAAAAATCCAAAAGTAACTGCTTTAAGCAGGGTGGCACCCCTTTATCTATACCTTTTGTATATATTTAGTTATATATATGCATATGTATATATTTTATGTGTATATATTTGTCCACATATCTGCATCTCCATACATATATAACGTGTATATGTATAAATACAAAACCTGACTGATTCTAGGGGATCTTCTCCCTACTGCTGAATGAATCTACTGCATGATATGTTTGAAACAGCATCAGCAATCCTTACAGCTCACATGGTGTAGTGGTGCATTGCTCTGACTAAGGTGTACACAGCCCTGGCTTTGAGATTGGCAGGGCTGGTTATTTACTTACACCAGCTATACTTCCCTGGGTGACAAAAATAACTTACCACATATTTTAATATGAAAATATTACTTTTAACACTGCTTTCCCTTGTAAAATTGGACTGCCTGTTGTAGTACTCAAACCGTGTATGCCTGCATGCCAAGCTGGTGCACTGACCACTACACTACCTTGATTTGGGGATTTAAGCTGTATATTTTTATCTCCTATTGCATATTAATATTTTGTTATTATATTAAATGGAGGGTATTGAGGTTTTCGGCCATGTCATTGAGGACTGCTGTCGTGACATAATGGCATACATTACAGTTTCAGATGTGTATCCTTCAGAACATTCATGCTAATGCATAATCTGTTTTCTGTCAACTTTCTGTCTGCCCTCTATGCAGATGGGATGACACCGGTGCTCAGGCTGTGGTTGACTACACTGCAAAATGGGTCTGGGAGCCCATGCCTGTGTTCATGTAGGATGCAGCCAGGAATGGTATCAGGCCTATGGAGACCTCTGTGTGTTGCATTTGAGAGGGCATTACAGACCGGCTTCCTGATCATGAGGGGAAGGAGGGCAGGTGTGTACATGCACAAGTGTACCTATGGGGGATGGGGGGGTGAAGTTTACACTTCACCTGTCTGCAGTTGGTTGTCTATATCTATGGCATATGTATATGTGGTGTTATTGACCACCACTACAGAGCAGATAAGTGCGTTGCCTCTGGAATTGCGGACACATGTCTGGAAGGCCTACTGACTGCTCTTGGTGGATGTATCCAGTTTGCACTCAAAGACAGCTTTAGTGTACATCACCTGTGACCTTATTTGATTGTGCAGAACAAGGTGACATGGCTGCCAATGAGGGACCTGTTCCTTCTTGGCCTGTCCTGTGATTATTTCCATCTATGATGGTAGTTGTGTATTGCTGTTGTCCACCACAGACATTCAGGCTGCCTTGAGGGGGTTGATGTTATCCTGTCAGGTATTGCTGAGGCCATACAGCTATGTAGGTACCCACATAGTACTGTGGTGTGGGCCTGGACATTGCTGCTAGTTCCAACATATGGGATGTCCTTCATGTGGGCCTTGCCCCTTTTCTTTGCCTGTGCAGGGGACATTACAGAGGTGTGGGGGCTACAGCTTCACAGACAGCAGGTGGGCATACCTCACAGGACAGGACATGTGGAGACAGCCCAATGACATGTGGGAGAAAGGTCCAGATTTCGGTGCAGATTGTATGTCATTATTGCTGTTATACACATGGAGGGTTGCTAGATTGACAGGGTTCATCTGGACATGCATTTACTGAGTGACGTGACATCCGACAGTGATATGTCTCTGACATACCTCTCAACTGGCATGTTGTCCACAGAGTGGCCAGAGATTTGCCTGTTATGTATGGTCAGTTCCTCAAACAATGTCTTTTTTTTTGTGGTGTTGGTAGGATAATGTGAGGATTGTAGTCCTTAACTGTTGACATCCATTGATGTTCCAGACATAATATCCTTCAGGGATGTTATGTTACAACAACACATACAACACCTGCTACTGTTACAGTTTGTAACACCATTATGTGTGATGTGTCCTTCTTTCCAGCCCCCTGTCCCTCAAGTACATCACACATTGTCCAGATATCCTGCACTACGAAGTGCAGAGTTATGGTATATCATTAATTAGACTGCACTCCATTTATCATCCCAGTGACCTAGCCGACTCCTGGCCATGGTATGCAGCAGTGGCAGGGATTATGGTTCCACACTCTGGAAATTCTGTGGAAATTTGTACATATGACAGTTATGTATGCCTGGCCATTGTGAACAGACTGCTAAAACTGTGTAGCAGTGTTGTGTGTAGACGTTTGTTGGGCTGAGTAGGGAGAGTAGCAGATGTGAGTGGCATACATCCTTTATGTATGTGACTATGCATGCTGCTATGGCTGCTGGCGGTTTATCAGGTCGGTATGCTTGTAGGGGCAGACTGTGAAATGTCCTGTAACACCTCAGGATTCCCAGTACACTGTCATTTTGCCCAGTATATGTCAGTGCAGTGTGTGACTGGCAATCAGGATATGTTTGTTCAGACAGTTGTTGTACTGTGGAGTTCATTTTGGATGCTGGTATGTTGCTGTCACTGTGGTGCAAATGTTTTTGGGTGGACATTTTTGCATCACTATCTGCTTTTCACTACAGTTTCATTTCTATTGTGCATGCTATATTTGAATATACATGGGTAATTGCCCAGAGCTGATGTAGGGGAGTGTCATGTTGGTCTTACTGTTCTTCATAAGGTGCTGGGTGACATGTCTGGAAGCTGTCAGGGGATTTTCATTCTGGTACATGACTGCAGTTATACCACTACACTGTCCAGAGGCCTAGACACTGTCCAGATGCATGCCTCATATCTTTGGTCTGTGCTCCCACAGTCATTGTCTTTGGCTAATCAGTAGGATACTCTGGAGAATGCAGTCGGTACATGCTAACATCCATTGGTGCTACTGACTTAATATTCCTCAGAAACAATATGTGACAACAAACCCTGTTACACCAGCAACTGTCTAAATTTATAACAGCAATATGTCCAATATATCCCTGTGTTTGGGCCTCTGTCCCCCAATTATGTCAGGCTTTGTCCCGATGTCATACACTAAGAGGTTCAGAGGTATGTAGTATCATTATTTATTGCCTTCATTCCTGGTAACTTCCCAGTGATGTCATAGACCCCCAGACATGTAACAAGGAAGTGGCCATAGATATGAGTACTTTGCCTAAACATTCTGTGGGAAACTGTATATTTGAGAAGTCTGTGTATGTTTGGCCATTGTTAACAGACGGTCAGGATTGCGTGGCAGTGTAGTGTGTACATG